>NW_020273631.1:0-91778 GCF_003268045.1 Sipha flava | reverse complement strand
TTTAAAAATCCTGGCTACGCCACTGTTATTATTTGGATCCAACTTTTTTCAATTCCATGCCAGTCGAATTTAAAAAAAATGATACTTGGAGGAAAAAATCACTAAAATTAAATCTTTGGTATATAAATATTTAATTTTAGAATTGGATAATGAGCTGCGGTAATTTATGTCAATCTTATTTTGTTTTGTATTTAGTTGATTTATTATTTGTTGTGCCTATATTATTCAAGTTATATTATTTAAATATATATTGTTAACATTGTTCTGTATAAAATAGTACTTCTCACTTCTAAGAATATTTTTTTGTTATCTTAAATTAAGTTTTTTGACTATCGATTTTGTAGTATTTAATTTAAGCAATCATTATATTTATATTTTGTTAGTAATTATTATATTTAGCAGTAAACATGGCTCCCTATCTCCAACACAAGCTGCATAAGCTTACAGAAGATAGGTTAATCAATAATTTAATTAATAATTTCAATTATGTAACTAATTATGATTTGTTTTGATAAAAAAAAAAAAGTGATATTAATTTTATCTTTTTTTTATAATAATTAATATACTAGAATTTTAGATGCCAAAGTTAAAGGACGGTAAAAGATAAGAAACAAAGGAAAAAACCTATCTACGAAGATAACATTTTTCGTGATCATTTAATAAGATACCATCCCCACTGGCACTAACAAATTTTAACAAATATCTAATAAATAACAATTTGAACATCAATTTAAAAGTATTAATGGTCACTTTAAAATTACAATCAAGTTACATTCATCAAAGTCGTTATTTCCAATTACAATACATATAATTTTAAATAATCTTTAATATTTTTTTACCGTGAAGTTTAAAAGTAAAAATTATTTTCTTATTCTTAATATGTACAAATAGAAGAAATCTAGGAACAATGGATCCCAAAAAAATAATACTTATGGTGGATTTACAAAGAAAACGCGTTGTGACATTATGTACGTGCATTTGACATTTTAAAATGCACCAAGCGCGTTGTGTGGTGTACGGGGAAAAAGCAACCACTGGAATTGAGCGAACTATTGTGTAGTCTAACGTGATGTGAGCAAATGTGTTGCGTTTTCATAGTGTCCGAGTGCAGACTTACAAATCTAAAATCCTACAAACAACTTGGACCCAAGTAGTGATTATTTTCACTATTGACTCGAAATTGTGGTATGCGTATGGCGTAAACATAAGTGAATATCTGGGGTGAGAGGTTTAGCTCTTTAAAAAAGTTCCGAGCTTCCCTTAAAAACGTCCCAAGCACATGTGGTGAAAACGTTGTAAACTCATGACCTTATAAACAGAACTTATAAACAGACTTGTTCAAATGTAAACAATACAAACAAAAAGGCTGTGACTCAATCGCCGCCTGTGCAGCAGTGTATGTAAGTTTGCGAACAATGTAGTATTACATTCACTATTCTATACCAATCGAGTAAAATGCAAGCGTTAGTCTTATCCCCCGTGACAAGAATAAAACTATTGTACAATGTTCATAATTACGTATGTTTATAATCGATGCTTATATAAATCGAACTACATATCGTTTCGTTGATATCCAAATCGATCAGTTGAAATCATAAATGATAAAATAATAAATAGGTATCTATTCCCAAAACAAGAGGATACGAAGGTCTTATGTTGGAATGGGAAAAGAGATGGACTGTTTTTTTACTAGACATTCCTACACTTGTTATAACAAATGTAACCTGTAATAATGTAATTTCAGTACCTATGTTAAACTTTCGTGAGTCAGGGCCTATTCATTATTTCATTGTTTGATGTGATTGAAATAATCGGTAGTCGAAAACCGGACAGAGTATTATATATATATACCTCCGTAGTATTATGGTGTACTTACTTCTGCCTCACTCGTCACGTGCAGGTGCCGTTAACATTTACGAGACGAACAGAGATCGAGTGGAGGTGGCTGTTGTTCCGAAACCGCTGGTCCGTCACACGCCGCTTACAAATATCTCGTCTAGGGTGTTTCTCGTCTTCGTGGATTTGTGCGTGCAACTCCTGCGTCCATATGCCGCCAACGACAAGCTGCGGTTATCGCGGTAATTTTTATAAACAATAATATTATTACAATAATTTTCAAATCCGATTAGACGACGAAAAATCGTGAAAAAACGTGCGTGGCGATCGACAGATGGCGCGCTCAGCTCGGTGTGCGTTGGACGCCTGTCACGCCCACCGCCGTCGCGTAAACGTGTTTTTGATTTCCGTTCAACGATATCGCGGTCGGTAATGAAAGATACCATAGAACATGTTCTATGACTATACGATACGTTTTACGATGTACAGTTACCGCGGTCCCGGCATCGATTCCCACTTCCGGAGTTTAATTCGTCTCGCCTTAGATGATTTTCACGTGGCATTTTACCTGTCTGTTTAGTTTTTTTGTTTTTTTTTTTTTTCTTCAAATTGCTTCGAAATAAGCACGTTTTTCACTATTTACTACCGCAACAATTATTTCGAACGATAATAATATATTATCTCCATCATACGGACCATGGTATTATGTAATTTTTAAATTATGCCGTTTTCATTAAGCATTGATCAGATTTCGTACACGTCGACAATATTAATAATAATAAGTATTGGACCAATATTAATGATGTAATTATTAAATGTTAGGTTTTGTCAAATCTGTATTTATATCATAAATGAGACCATTGTATTTAAAAATAAATATTCCTTCATTTTGTACAAAAGATTAGTAAAAAAAAAAAAAAATTCATTGCATCGACGATTTTCAAGACGATTCTATGCAATACTTATGCATTTTCTATCAGGGACATTTATGAATCGACACACATCAAAGAGACAGAGCAGTGGCGTCATTTCAATTTTTTTTTTTAATACGCATGTCGTATAGAATAGGCCACTAAGCCTATCTAGAATTTTCAACACAACAAAAATAAAATAATAATATTTTTACCATTTATTAATGACAATATAATAATAATGGTATTTACTAAATCATTTAACTAAGAAAAGCAGTAAAGCCAGAGGCGATAATAAATATTGTAATAAAGCGTTTATTAGCTACAGTTACAGTAATATAGTTATATTTTTTGTTAATATTTAAGAAGAAACCGATGCATCTTCATGATTGCAATCTTATTTACAGATAAAATATCAACACATAAAATATTATTTAGGTAATGTTTAATATTTTCAATTATCAATAATAGATTATCATTATAAAATATTAATTACTGTTAATGGGCTAGCAGCTGATGGTTAATAAAAGCTGATAGATAATAAAATAAAATTATCGTAATTATACACATGTTGCATGATAACGATTTACGAATAATCATAATAAGGAATATTTTGATAATTTTGTAACGTAATATCTCACAGTGGCGTATCAAGGATTCATTTAATGGGGGTGTCTTAAATTTTAATAGACTTATGGTAAGTTAATAGCCTCTGCCCCCTTCCACGTATTACATAAATAAATTCCACGTATTTATATAAATGAAAATGATTACATTAAGACAGCATATGTAAAACCTACAAGTTGTATACAACGTTTATTCAAATAATCAAAGGAAGTTTACAATTTAATACCATAAAATAAGATCGATGGGGGGTGTTCTAACACCCATTTCACCCCCCCCCCTCTAAATAAGTCCCTGATGTCTCATTTTATGGTTTTTAAATAAGAAGAAAAACAAAATATTAATTAAAAAGTAAATATATTGACCGCAAACTACTATCAATAATTATTCAGGCCAATCAATTTATAAAGTGGGCCAAATTATTACAATAATAGATTTTAAATACGCAAATGTATATCCTGCGTGGTCCAAATGACACCACTGACTCAGTGTATATATAGAGTTACAGATAGATTTTTAAAGAATAAATACATTAAGTCCTCGTTTAACGTCGCTTCATTTAGCGTTGTTTCGCTATTGCGTCGTAGAAGTTAAAGTCCTTATGTTTCATTTAACACTGCTACGGTTTTAGTATAAAGTCGTTTGTATACGTGTGTTCATCAAATTAATGTTATACTCGTATTTATATAAATTTCATATAAAAGTATGTAATTTAAAATGGTCGATCTTTTTCAGATAATATATAATGTTATCGTTTTTATTGGCATACTTATCATACGAAAGTACAATTTGTATTTATTTTAAGTAATACTATGTACAATTTTATTGATGGTCAGTTGTTCAACGACACTTTTTGCTGTCTTTTATGCTGTCTGTATAAATAAGAATTATTTAAGTGTTGTAAGTTTAAGTATTTGTTAGTCAATAAATTAATAATAAAGAACAAAATAATTAAATCGTCCAATTATAATAAATATAATAATACATACATACTTATTTATTGGTAGGAACCATTATAATAAAGTGTATGTAAAAAGTGTTTTACTTAACGTTTTTTCGGTTAACGTTGTATTTTTCAGGAACCTAACCTCGACGTTAAACGAGGACTTATTGTAATATGATTTAAAAGTTCAGTATATTGTATATAATATAGGTTATACGAATATTGAAATATGCCTGGTAGCTCGTATAGTCGTACATTAATAATTATTCTCAGTACACGTTGACAATTAATATTATTTCGATAGCAGTTTAATATGTTGTCAACTTCGTGTCAATACGTAAAAATAATGAAAGGTTTAAATTGTAGAAATCTGACATTATAAAAACAGTCATCCATATCAATCGTTAATCTCTGGATAGAAAATAAATATTACATAAGTTAACATGGTCCTAAATGAATACTAATTTTCAGCCAGTTGACGACGCAAATTACATTAATGTTCTATATTAATATAAAAAAAATTATATTCCTTAAAGTGGTCCGTAGAATTTAGAGTATGTATTTAGTGGTCCGTAAGGTCCAAAAGGTTGGCGACCGCTGATATAGAGTATAGACTATAGTGTGATGACTGATTTATGTATGTAAACAAATCCTCCACCACGCGCGCAAACCATTTTACTAGAAAATAATAATTGTTCGATACCATTCGACTATTCGAGTACTTTTGATTTTTGAACCAATATGGCGGTTAGTAAATGATTTGATACTATTCATTCGATACCAGTATTTTTGGGTAAAGTATGGAAACCATGGTATCGAAACAAAAATTACTTTTATCGATACTTAATTGATATCGGTAATATCACAATGTCCCTAGTTACGCGGCGCGTCGTCGGGTTTTTGAGCATTCGACCGCGTCCGTTAGCTTATTTTAAACTATATTTCATATAAATATTTTGTTTACAGAAAGAACCATGTCCGCGCATGCCTACATAAATCGGGGTCTGTAAATATGTAAGATTTTTTATTTATTTTATTTTTATTTTTTTGGGGGATATTCTGGGGGGGGGTTCAGGGGTATTGGACTCCCTTCCCCGTAAATACGCCACTGCTTACATATTACCATAGGCTTGAACGGAGCTGTACTTCAGTGCCAAAAATACTTTTGGACCCTATTTAAACCGTATAGGTAATATTTACTAGGTATATTTCATACATTTTAATAAATAAATAATTAAATAAACATAACTTTAATTTTTAATTTAATGTTGTGGTTAGTCCCAATGAATATGTTTTCTTTGAATCTCGTATACTTTCTTCAGATAGTTTCAATTATGTACCTATAAATGCCTAGAAAGATAGAGGTTGCAGTTAACATATTGTGTATTGGCCACGCGAAACCTTCCCATAGTTACCTAATGAATTAAAAAGAACCTCCAATTTGCCAAACATGTGGTGTGCAACTAAATATCAAACACATACTAACGGAATATCTAAAATATGAGTCTCACAGAAAAAAAACAATCTACCTGAACATATTCACTCATCGCTCGGTATTTGACAAGAATCTGTAATGTATCTAATTAAATTCATCATCTCCTCAAAATTATTTATTAATATTAAAATACAGCAATTTATAATCAATTAAATTTACTCTGTAAAATTATAAACCTCTTAGCAACGTAACGTAAATATCTGTAAATCTCAATGGCTTATGCTGCCAAGAGTTATTATTTAAATAAAAAATATAAAAATGTAAAAATAAAAATCACATTTTAAAAAAATAATTAATTCTTGATTTTGTTTATAATGTAATAAACATCAATCATGGACTATAGTTGAGAAGTTCATAAATATATAGTTCCTGATAAAAGGCTTTGATTTACTTCTAATTTGGTTTTGTTGTCTCGATTCTTTAGTCATTTGTTTATAATTTTAAAACTTGTAACTTGTAGGTTAGGTAAGGTACAGACATAAAAAAGTTGAGAACCGTGGATTTTGGGTAGTACAGATTTGGTTACAGTAAAATTGGGTTTTTTTTGCTTAGAGTTTATAAATTATGGTTACATCATGATTCATAGATCAAAGTGCATTCTATAGACGTATAGATATATGTAACGATTGTATGTTATCTTGAATCATAATCCATTGTTGTCAACAGTGTTGTTACCAATTTGCCATAAGTAATTATCTTAAATTTATGTAATTCTTACCGTACACTATGTTTAATTATAATTGGTTAAAAACTATATTATAACTTATCAAAATACCGAATGCTTGGAATGAAAATTAGATATAGGTAATATACATTATAAACTAACTCATTACAATAACAAGTATAACAAGGCTTGCGAGGATTTTAAATCTCTACACATCATATTGAATGACTTTCTTTTTTTTGGTGTAATGTTCTTATAAATACAAAAATAAGTATATAATTTTGTAATTTAAATATTTATTAGCTAATACAAAAATACATTATTATTGTATACAACCTGACGATTAAATAACTATATTATAATAGTATGATGTACAATATTATTCTATGTTTTATAATTAAATAATACTATCTTCTTCTTCTTGTGGGTTACGTCCTTCAAAACCATCCCTGCAAACAAATTTGCCGGCCGCCATCTTTCCCTATCCTCTGCAGCTTCTCTCCACTGTGAATTTGGTTTTACTGCTTTAATATCCTTTCTGATACGATCCTCCCATCGTAAACGCGGTCTTCCTAACGGTATTTTCCAGTCGGATTTTCTTTAATAACCGCCTTAATGAAAGAGCCCTCTTTCCTCCAGGCATGTCCAGCCCACATTAATCTTCTCCTATTAATTTCGGATATAATATCTGGTTTTTGAAACAAGTTCTTCAGTTTATCATTGTGGCGTATCCTCCATTCTACAGTGTCAGAATCGATATATGATAGACATGGTCCATAGATTTTTCTTACAATTTTTCGTTCAAACACCGCAAGTCTTGTTTCCTCTACCTTTCAAAGTGTCCACGTCTCAGAGCCATATAAAACTACTGGTCTTATCAGGGTCATGTACAATTGTATTTTTAATTTTGCTGACAAGATTTTTGAGCTAAACATATTCCCTAAGCCAAAAAAAACACTTATTTTCCATTTGAATCCTAGTGTCCACCTCCATCTTAAGGTCACTATCTTTTGTTATTATAGATCCTAAGTATTTAAAATGTGACGCTCTCTTAAACTTATGGTGATCTATTTCCATCAATTCACCTTGTCGGTATTCTCTACTTCTTCTTCCAGTTATGACATACTTCGTTTTTTTGTCATTGATCTTTAAACCACATTTGCCTGCTACATTTATTAGTTTTCTACAATTCTCTTTTACAGTATCTAAATTATTTCTCAAAAGGGCTAAATCATCGGAATATGCTAGTAAACCTATTGTCGTGTTACCCATCGTAACCCCGTCAATAGTATTTAATTCTCTGACAATTTTTTCAAGCACTAGATTAAAGAGGACGGGAGAAAGAGCGTCTCCTTGTTTTAAGCCCGTAGATACTCTAACTGTCTCTGATACTGCATTCGCAATTTTAATTTTTATCGAAGTGTTTTCAAGACTAGCCTTAATCAAGTTTACTAGTTTTATTGGGAAGTTAAATTCTTTTAATATGTTGATTAAGGTAGGTCTATGGATGGAATCATATGCTTTCTCAAAATCGATAAATATAATGTATAACTCTTTGTTATATTCCCATGACTTTTTGCAATTTGGCGAATACAGAAAATCTGATCCGTTGTAGACCTGTTAGGTCTAAAACTCCCCTGGTATTCTCCCAGAATACCTTCCGATAAAGGTTTGATCCTATCGAGTATACAATACGCCAGAATCTTATAGGCAACATTTATTAGAGCTATACCTCTATAATTTTTACAGCCTTAAGGGTCATTCTTCTTATGTATTGGACATATTAATGAAGTGTTCCAATCTTCCGGGAGTCTCTCATTTTCCCAAATCAGTTCTATTACTTCGTGATTTCTAGATTTCGCTTCTTCATATACCCTCTTCAGAATTTCTGCTTGAATACCATCTTCTCCCGAGGATTTATGATTTTTAGCCTTTTGATTTGTACGGCAATTTCTTATTTAGAAGGTGTTGGATAAACGCTATCGTTTGTAGTTATGTTTAATTTTGGAAATTCTTTCACTGGGTCATCACAGTTAAGGAGTTTCTCAAAATATCCAGTCCACTTCTCCAGAAGCTTCCCTTGTTCAGTCACTAGCGTCCCATCATCTTCTCTTAGAAACCTCTCGTTTCTTATATCCTCCTCTTGTCGTGTTTATCTTCTAATATAGTTGTCGTATATTATTTATTCTAAAATTTTGTTCTGCTTCTTCTAACAATTTTTGAGCGTACAACCGTTTTTCTTTTCTTAATGTGTTATGTGCTTCTTTTTGGTATCGTTTATACTGTTCTTCTTTGTCTTTATTTGTAGGATCACCAAGCCATATGGTCCTTAGACTCTTTTTTGAACTAGTACTTTCTCGCATATTTCATTAAACCATGGCTTCTTTATTTTTTTTGTTTTACCCAAAACTAATTCTGATACTGTCTTTATTAAGTCTCTCACTTTTTCCATCTTTCGTCAATTGACCCTATACTATCAAAATGAATGGTTCTCATCTGTTCATTTAGTCTGTTTTAAAGACATCAACTCTTCTCTTCGGACTCTAACTTGGATACATCATATCTGTCCAGAATAATCCCAGTAGATCGAGCGGGATTTTTAAGTTTTACTTTAATTTTTCCTTTAATAAGAAAGTGATCGGAGTCACTATCTGTCCCTCTTACAGTCCGAACATCTTGAATACAGTTGCTGAATCTCAGATTTATTAGTATATGATCAATTTGGTTTATATACTTTCCGTCCGGTGAGTTCTAAGTACCTTTATGTATCATTTTATGTGGGAATATGGTACTTTTAACTACTAGACCTCTTTCAGTTGCCAAGTCAATTAGTCTTAGTCCGTTGTCATTACTTGTGTAATGTAAGCTATGGCTACCTATTACTAGTCTGAATGTGGTCTCTTTCCCAATCTTCGCATTCATATCACCAAGTACAATTTGAATTCTTTTCCTTGGTATTGTGTTTAGCGTGGCCATAACATCTTTGTAAAAAAGGTCCTTTTCCTCTTGTCGTTTGTCTTCTGTAGGTGCATGTAAGTTAACGAAACTAATATTTAATCACTGTGTCGTCAGAGTTAGGATTGATATTCTGGGGTTTACATCTCTGAAGTCCTTTATAGCTGGTATTAGACTCTTATGTACCGTGAAACCTGTACCAAATTGTCGTTGGTCGTTACACTTCCCATAGAAAACTGTCGTGTCTTGAATATCCACTGATCCTGAATCACTCCATCTAATTTCCTGTAGAGCTACCACTTTAAGTCTATATCTTTCAATTTCAGATACTACACCCTGTGCAGCTCCTATCTTAAAAAGAGTGCGAACGTTCCATGTACCAAAAAGTAAAGCATTTTTCCAGTTTCCAGTCGTTTTTCCATTATCTCCACTTATGCGAGGCAAATTTGTAAGTACCTGAACACAAAGTTTTTTACAAGGTAGGGTTGTTAGCCCTGCGCCTAACCCCCAACCTGGAGGACCGGAGCTCGGGGCTCCGGGTTCGCCAAACCTGTAGTACTAATTACTTGGTACCCCCCTGAGGGAAGAATAAAATAATACTACATTAAATGTTATTTTCTCTCAACTTATATTAACCAGGACATGCCTTTAAAGCCGGGATGAATGGCAAGTCTAACTAACTTTTGTATAATCTGGGAAATCAATCTTTGCTATTGAATTGCCTAATTATTTTTAGAATTTTATGATGTTCTCAATTACTAATAAATTGTGTAATTATATTATTATTATTTTTAATTTTAGAAGTTCTATACTACATTTAATTCTTCGTCATAATCATAAATTAATTTTAATATTATAGTCGGTGGCGTTTTTCAAATTTTTTTTTAGGAGGGGAATTTCAATTTTTCTGATAAATAAGTGTCTATCTATATATGTCTTTTAGTCCAGTAGTCTGTGAATTAATTTAAATTCTTCAATATGTAGTGGCGTATTTAGAGGGAGTGAAGAGGGCGAATGCCCTTAGTAGCAAAATGTTAACAGTTTTAGGGGTGGCGGTTTTAATCGTATCAAATTATTTTGAGTTGAATGTGATGTAAATACGACTGATAACGTATAAAACGAATTATTACTAAACAAGTTAAATGTATATTTGTAAACAATCTATGGTGTAAGGTGTAATGTGTACTTTTTTGGGGTTTTTTATGATACCTATCTACTCGCATAGGCAAGGAAAAAATTGTAATTAAACTCTTTTAAACCGTTTAATAAAATTTACTTATTATTATTTGGTATGATTTTTTAATTGAACGAGACACTTTGATATTGTGTACTGTTAAGGATCTACATTTTAATATTTTATTCAAAACAAGCAAAGGACATATTTTTTCATTAACTGAAGATGGAAAGAGGAGGTGTGAGCAGGAGCGAATCCAGAGCCATGGTTGGGGGGGGGGGGGGGGGGGGAGAAAAATAGGAAGGTGGGGGGGGGGGGGGGGGGTTAAGTTATAAATTTACAAAATCTTATAACAAAAAGAAAAGAAAAATTTAGTCCGTACAGAAATGTGTGCTACGTAATACATGTTTTGAACATTATAAAATAATAATATCATAGCATCATACCATAGTATGTTATATATTAAAATAGTTTATTTATAGCCTTATTGGTTCTTCATAATATAGATAGCAGGTACATCGTATACACCGTCATACCTTTATGGATCTATCTACATACTTGTGCGTGTCGTATAATAGCTCGTAATATAATTTGCATTTTTTGTTAAAAATATAAATTTTTTTATAAATACGGTACGGGCTTGGGGGGGCGTGGTCTCTAGGTTCCCCCCCCCTGAACCCGATCCTGGGTGTAAGGTTATAAAGAGCAGTGACAAGTTGGGAGGGGGAGCAATAAAATAATTTCGCCCCGGGGCGCATACATTTTAAATGCGCCACTAGTAATTTGTACCGCGGCTGTGTTTGGGATGTAGCTGGTGTAATGTTTGGCATGTGTAACTGAAAGCGCTATCTAGTAATGATTAGGCGTTATGTTGTTTTTTTTTTTTATCAGAATTCAATATTATAAATATACAAGATCGACTGCATAATGATAAAATATTGAATAGCAAAAACAAACATTATGTGTTTTTTTTTATTTTTATTTCATGATAATTATGTTTAAATTGTACTGAAAATTTTTATCTATATGCGCAGCTGTGGGAAAATTATGTATTTTAGAACGAGTTACATTTGAATAATAATAATCGCATGAATATAATTATTATTACACATTTGTCAACTAGTTTAAATACAGTCAATTTATTGGAGGTAATAATTGTTGTTAAACATTTTACTGTTTTTTTCTCTTATTTGTTATATTATTTTATAGCCATATGTCTGCTAGAATGGTGTCCAGAGGTGGTAAAACCAGATTTTTCGGTTTCGTGTGCATGGTTTTGGTCTTTTCAGCCATATTATACGTGTTTCATGAAACCCAAGTGGAGCTGGATAATGTTCGACACTCTTCCTCTTCTTGCTCTCATCAACTTGAATCTATTTCATCACAGTTACAAGGTATTCACCATCAAATATATTATGTTTAATTTATTTGTATCTGTGTATGGTTGTTATATTTTACAGTCATTGTCGAGCATAAGCTGAAGTTGGAGAGATCATTGGAAGATGAAAAACAGGAACATCTTAAAACCAAGGATGAGCTTAATGCAATTATTCAAGACGAGAAACAATTGCGCGATAAGCAAAATGTTGACTCAATGAATCGTTATAATGAAATAGAACGAAACCATGAAGTATTGCAAGTAATGTATATTAATTTTTTTGGGTAATATGTTATTGTTATATATGTATAAATAACCGAAAATAATCGGTTTTGGAACCGGAACTTTTTAAATAGTAGGAACTGAAACCTTTATATTGATAAATTAAGTAACGGGACCAAACTGGAATTTTTAAATTAGAAAGGTTCTTTTAGCCTCCAAAATTTTTTTTATTTAGCATAACTTATTAGTTATTACTATTTTGTTTATAAATAATCAGACATCAATTCTCATAATATTTATACTTAGAACTATCAAAATTATCTAGAATCGGTACCTTTATTTTTTTTTAACCTAAAACCAGAACTGTACTGGAACAGTTATTTTATTTGTTGAGAACCAGTACCGTAACTGGTAATAATAAATTTAAACGGTTCCAGTCCTTGGTTTAAATATCTAGTATATTAAATAATAATATTTATTTAGCTTATATAATATTGTATCACCTTTAGAAATATGATAATGATCAATTTGTGAAATAATAAAATGAACATATTTTTAGATACACAATATATTTTCATATAATGTTATGATTTTATTTTGTTATTGAATGTTAGATTATTGAAAATGAAAGAAAACATAATTTTAGTATCCTAACCTGATTATAATACTTTTTGAATCCTTATTATTGTATTTAATTAAATGATTTTTTCAAAATATTGTACCACAAAGTTCAAAGTGATCTAAACCATTTCTTATGAGTTCAGTAATTCTTAATTTTTGAATGTGTATATGTATATACATTAAAGGTGTTTACAAATTGTATAAATATGTGCCACAGAGTATGCTTTTTATGTACCTGATCAAACTTACTATTTTTAAGGGCTGGTTATCTTTTGAATATGGTTGGATCTAGTGATTATTTCAGGGGGTATAACCCACCCCCCTCTGAAAAATGTATTAATTATTAATTATTTACTTCTATGGCATACCGTATAATACATACTCTCTCCCTGAAATGTACAATACCTCATCTAGGATAGACAATCTGAAATAAACACTGGTTGGTTCACTGCATGCATATTTAGTCCAGTAAAAATGTCATTATTGGGATAAAATAATAATTTGAATCAGCTACTATAAAATATTTTCAGATTTTATCTGTGTAATATTTATCAGTTGACCATTTAAATTAAATAAAAAAAACAATTTATGAATGGATTATTTTTAAGAGTTAATAAAATTATTAAGAAATATTAATCTTTGTTATGCCTTATATAAAACATTGTACTTATTTATTAATCCATTTTTATGGAATAAACTAACTAATTTGGCATAATTTAAAGGAGGAAGAAAAAAAAATAAGGAGAGAATTGGAAACATTAAAACTAAATTACATAGGAGAAAAAAAGAAATCTGCACAACTCGCTTTCGAATTGGATAATGTAAAAATGCAACTACAAAACTTTATAGTTAGTAATATGTTATAATTTAAATAATATATATTATAATTTATTCATGGTTTTTTTAAATTTAAGAACGAAAAGGTTAAATTGAAAAGTGAAAAAGAAAACATTGAAAATTATCAAAATAATAATCTACTTAACTCAAAAGAAATTTCTGATACAAAATATGTACAAAAGTCTATTGATAATTCAAATGTCACTAAAGTATGTCATATTAATCGATAATATATTACAATTTAACCATTCCTAAATTATTATGTTATGTATTTTGAATTTTGTTTAGTTAAAATCTGGTTCAGTGACTCCAGCAATCAATCCACAAGCAATTGATGATGCAACTGCTAAGAGTTCAACACCCATGGTATATATTCAATAATTTTAAAATTACTTCTGTTTATAATCTATATATGTTTTTGTTGTTATTTGTTTTAGATTAGTTCAAAAGTGATGTCTGACAATAAAACTCAACTCAATGAAAAGGTATTATGATTTTTAAAAATTCTTCAGATATTTTCTAATTTAAATTTTAAGGAAGCAAGGAATGTTTTAGTATTACCATGATGTATTATTTTTTTAAATTTTTGATTCTGTAAACATGATTCGACCAAAAAAAATTATTTGATCATCATAGTCATTTTTTTAAGAAATATTGTCTATTTTATATATGGGGTAATTTTATGAATTTCTTAACAGTTTTCTTGATAATTGTAAAAATTTGTTGTTTTAACATTTTAATATTATTGTAATTTTCTACTAGAATATGATATGTTGTTAAAAACTAATATTTCAATGAATTTCAATTATACAATACTAGTGATTTGATTGTTATTCTATAGATATTGTAGCTACTTAAAAAATATACCGAGTACATATTTAATTTAATAATTTTAAAATATTTTAATGGCATTTATGTTGTTTGTAGAAATTTAAAATTTTCCTGAAATTTTAATTGGATATATTTCAATATCATCAATAGCATTTTGTTATCATTTACTTACATACAAAGATGCAATTTTTTTATTTTCAAAAGTTAGATTATTATAACCAACCTTATCCATAAATTTGTTTCTACTACTTTATCAATCATATTTAGAATTATAAACTAATCCACGTAATCTTTCACTTAAAACGCTGTTTTCAAGAGTAATGATATATTGATTTTATTTTTAAATGATCAATACAGCAATTTCGTTTATTCGTCCTTGTATGTCACTCTACCTAAGAGTCTCGCCCATTTTTTATTGTAGATTTATACAATCATTAAATTAAATTAAAATGTTTTATAGGATAATGCAAATCCAATTAATCAACCAAGTATAGATCCAAGCTCTATTAATTTATCTAATATTGCTATGGTATCTCAAAATGAAAATAATTTGGCACAAGTAAGAATCAAGCTTTATGTATAATAGATTTATATAATATTTAAATTTAATCTATTTCTATATATTTCTTTATATTTCTTTTATAGGAATCTCAAGTTAACGAAAATGAAATTATGAAGGCTATGGCAGCACCACCTCAAGAAGAGATACTTCAGAAAGAACAACCTAATAAGTAAAAAATATTTTATTTTTAACATATTTCATTGTTATGTAAGAATATTAATTTAATTTTATGTTATTAATTTCAGTAATGAAGAAGATAAATTACCAAAACCAAAAAATAATTCATATGATGATGAAGCAGAGCAATTCAAAGAAGATGGTGAGCTAGAGAGTATGCTATTTTTTTAATTTAATACTATAATTCAATAATTATTTAATCTTAATGTTTTTTTCTTTGATTGTTGGTATATTGATAAATTTTAAATTAATTTAAATTAAGTTTACTAAAGTTTAAATTAAATAACAAATTATAACATTTAATTATATTTAACTATAACAATTATTAATTTTTATTCAAATTATAAATTTTTGTTTTAAGTATATACATATTTGCACATCATTTTTTTATTTATAGAAGATGATGAAGATATGAATGATTTTGATGCTAGAGAAGAAAGTCAACCTGTGCGCCAATAATTGTATTTATATTTTGTTACAAATATATACAGTTATCGTAAGTTGAATTTTTAAATTACATTGTTTTTATTATTTATCACAACAATGTCCATGTATTTCATTTATTTATTGTATTAGTTTATATTATACTTTCTGAGGTATTAGCAACTGAACTATTTTTAACTTCACACTTACATTCAGATAAAAATTAACTTTTCCACTAAAGATGGATCTTTAGTCTCCATATTGCTTTAACATTTAATAATTTAGCTATTATTTAACTTTAGTTAGGATAGATGTTTCTATTAAATTAATATGTATTTTTAATTATTATTAAGTGTTGTCAATACTTTTTTATTTAGCAATTATTATAAACATCTAGTTATTGTTATTGTATTTTCATTTTGTGTTTGTACATTTTTTACTTAGAAATTATTATATGTCATTTCTTGATAGATTACTTATTATATTTGCCAAATATATAAGAATAATTTTTCAATTTATATTTTTAGATTACACCAGATAGAATATAATTGAACAGTCGCTTTAATCAAAGAAAACAATGGATTTATTTAATAAATATTGACGCCATAAGTATATTTTAATTTTTATATAATTATTACTTTTATTTTAATAGAAATAATTTAATTAAGAATAATTGTAGGATCTTAATAATATGAAGCTTTTTTTTACACTAGGTATAAGGTATGTTGTGCTTGTACTTGTATTATGATAATTTTTTATTCAATATCTAGCATAAAAAATCTCATTGTGATGTTCTCGTATACTAATTAAAATATTACTTTACCATCCAAACTTATGTATTTAAATTATAAAGGTCTTCCTTAAAAATTATGAAATCAAGTTAATATTGTTTTTTATTTAGAGCTTACAAATGTTAATAATTTATACGCCTAATTAATTTTGTTGTGACTTAATTAAATTTTTTGTATTCTTAATTTAATAAAACCCAACGAGTGTTTATTTAATAATACTTGAAAATGTTCATCACATTTTAATTGTATGTGATTTTTTTTGTTTTACTTACTAGGATTATGTAACTAATAATTAATAAATAATTTATTATTTTTGTAAAAGAATTTTTTTTTCAATTGATAAACTAATCTGTTGTTAGTTAGATATTCTTTTTATTTTTATTTTATTTTGATATTTATTTTTTTAAAATCTACAATAGTATAATTTTATTATTTTATATTCTATTCAACTTTTTTTGAATGCAAGTTCCACTTAATCCTGATGCACATAGACTTTTAGATGTAATGGAGTCTAAGTTTTCATTGAGTTTTCACATTGTAACTTGATTTATAATTATTTATCTTCTAGACATGACTGTAGCCAGAGGGGCTTAGGATTCATACTACCCCCCTGAATTTTTTTCTTAAAATAAAAATAATTTTAAATGTCTAATACATTTAAAATTTTAAAATTTGCTAGTCCACAACTAGTCCTGTTTAGACATAATTGAAATTTATAACTGATTTTAAATTAGAAGATAGCATAAAATAAATGCAGAGTTCAATGAGCTCATTGAAAAAAATCAAAGATTATCGTAAATCAACATTGAATGAAGACAGTATTAATGATTATGAAATGCTTTATATAGAAAGAGATACAGCAGAGTTGATAGATTTCCAATCTACCATCAACCTTTTTTCAGAAAAAAGTCAAAAAAGGTTATAAAAGTGTATTGAACATATAAATAGTTATTTTATTTTGTATTTACGTTTTTCAATATTATTAATTTTCAATTATTATACGAGTTGGTAACATAATTTAAATTAAAGTAAGTATTTTATTATGTATTCTTGAATTAAATTTAAACAATTATTAATGACATTTTATAATTTAATTCTTGTATATGGAGATATTATATAAGAAAAATAGTTTTTAGTATGACTTAGTAGTAATTTTATGTAGATTTAAATTCATTAGAATTTAAATAACATTTGTATTTATAATTTTAATGCATAACTAATAGTAATTTATCTATTTGTATTCAATATTTCAGTTGTTTTTAAATAATTGAAGCAATTTTTTTATGAGTTAGAGTTGGAATTATTATGTTAACAATTAACTTTTTTGGGGGGGAGGGATGTAGAATAATTCTCTCACTCAACCTTGTTTAACATTTTAAATAAGATATTATAATTAAGTGGAGGCTTGGGCTCTAATTTTTAATGTCCGACTGGCCATTTTAGATCCGCCGCTGATTATGTATTGTATAATATATTTAGAATATGGATATTGAAATATTCGTAAAAAAGTACGAGATATTGATATCGTTGGTGAAGCCTAATATCTACAAATTATATTATATGGTTATAAATTATAATCCATGTATAAACATACATTCGGTTGCATCAGAATATATATAGGTATAAGAATTATATGTTGGATTACATTTATTGATGCAGAGATAATTATTAGTTTCACGTACAGTCGAGTCACGATAATTCTGATACGATTCTATCGAGGAAGAAAATATTTGAGTTATTTATTTAATAGTTGAGTTAAGTATTTAAATTAAAATATTAAATTGTAAACGAAAATACTTCAAAAGAAATTCAAGTTGCTGTGACTCTAGGGCAGGGGTGGCGAACCTTTTTTGGTTTAAGTGCCAAATTTTTCTTTTTCAGGTTTTGAAAATCATTTACGTGACCAAAGAAAATTATATTTTCTAAGACTATAAACAAAATTACAGATTTATTACATTATTTTTATTAAATTTTAATCATTCTTAGTGAAATACAAGTAGCAATTGTTTCATTGGTCAAAATCTTTCTTTCCTTCGATTTAATTACATTTTTTATAGCGAATAAGCTTTCACGAATATAGGTTGACGAAAAATATGTAAGCATAAGGAATATTGTAATTTTTAAAACATATAATTTGTTTATTTGAATTTCTTATATATGTTTATGATTTATACAAGTGAGTGCAAGCAAAATGTCAGTTCAATTAATTAAATTATAACTCCCCTAAAATCTGTATAAAATATTAATACAGTTTCTGCACTTTTATTTGTTAATTGTATTGGCTCTCTATTCATTGAATTTCGTCCTGAAAAATAAATCGGCTTATGGTTAGTCAAAAGTAAATATTCAGTAATGACACTACAAGTCGTAAATATGAAAAAATAATTAAAGATACACAGCATTGTGGAAACCAAATGTAATTTAAAATGCATATATAAATACAATATATGAAATGTTTTTTATAAACTATTTAATTTGAATTGTATAATTATATATTTTTAAGTTTAAAATGATTTATATTAATTATTTAGAATCTATTTAATAAAATATTATTTTATTGCAAAGTAAACACAAATTAAAATAATTAAAATTAAAATTATAATAATAATTAACATTATTATCTGCATATTATTTTTATGAGCGTTCCAGTTCGTAAAATTTTCCATTTTGAGCACTGAGAACATCCAAACAGTGAACTCATAAATACTGATGCTTCTAAAACAAATAACGGAGTCTAACTCGCAATTATAATAAATAATCAAAGAATAGCATACAAACTCTTTCCACAATCCCCAATATTCACAGCAGAATCGATCATAATTTACAAATACGTATACACTTAATATACAAATACACAAACAAAATGTTTTCCATAATTTTTTTTTATTTTTTTTATTTTACAATTCGATACACACAATCTGTACAACGTAGCACAATAAATATATGTGATATTATGATAGTAACATGAACATTTTGAATTAAGAAATCACCCATTGGTGACACTTGGCTTGGGAATTAACGATATCTAGAGTCTAGAACTTCGTTGTTTTTTTTCTTTTTTTTTCATTTATTTATAACAAGTCATGGCACCAGTTCCTTTTTAGAAAAACGACCGGGGTTTCTTGGTATAGTTTGAGTGTAAAGGTTCTTTATCAATGGATTTTGGTGGGTTTGTAGGTGATTATGAAAGCGTTTGTAGAAATCTACAGCTTCTTCTGTCACAATTTTCATTGTGAGGTCTTTATGTAAGGTATAATTGGATACAAAAAGTGGAACATTTGTAATTTTCCTAAGAGCTATATTCTGGAACTGATGAATTTTGTTGGTATTAGACACTTTTGCAGTATCCCATAATTGAAGACCATAGGTCCACATTGGTTTTAGTAGTGTTTTATACATAAGAAAATTAACTTTTAATTTAGTGACAATTAAGATTATGGCTTTGTCATCCACATAATCGGCTACTATAGTATTTTGAGAGACAGGCTGATCTGATGCATAAAATACATTAAATATACATTAATTAACTGATACATTAAATAACAGGGGTGAAAGGATTCCACTCTGAGGAATACTAGCAAAATTTTTTCAATTCCCGAGACAGAAGATCCAAACCAGATTTTAAAGTGGCGGTTTGTTAGATGAGATTTAAGCAATAAGTATAAGGAGGAGGGAAAGGATTTTTTTTAATTTGAAGAGTAGGCCTTCATACCAAATTTTATCAAACGCTTAGCTTATATCGAGAGCACAAGTCACATATTTTTAAGTATAAGTGCAGTAAAATTTTTTTTCTAGGGAAAATGAGATTGCGTCAACTATTCTGTGTACTTGATGTATTGTACTATGCGCCGAGCGAAAGCCAAATTGAAAGTTTGGTAGAAATTTATTCCTGACGATGTAGGATAAAAGCCTTTTAAGTATTAGCCTTTCTAATACTTTTGCTAGAAATAGTAATAAGCTTATTGGCCTGTATGATGAAGGCAAGTCCAGTGGTTTGTCAGGTTTAGGAATTAAAATTGTATTGGAGAATTTCCATAGGAGCGGAAAATATGAGAGTTGTAAGATTGAATTAAATAAATGGGTTAGGAATAGAATAGCTTTATTCGGTAGGTACCTAGCGACTTCGGCGGTAATTAAATCGAAGCCGGGAGATTTTTTAACAGAATACTTCTATATTGTGGATTTAATTTCGTTTGGTGTAAAACTTTTTTCAGGAAGATAAAGAGGCATGGGAGAATCCAGATACTGATTTATTTCTGCGCTGAGAATTGAATTAAAGATATCAGGATGTGGCTTAAATATTTCAGATAGGTGATGATGGAAAACTTCGGCTTTGTCTTCATCAGTTACAGAAATAGGTATCATTTTTTATTGAGGATGGTAGGCTAGCTACCTACCGTAGAAGTTTATTTGTTTCTTTCCAAAGACTGCCGTCTGAGGAGGATATATTTGATAATATTTGTTCTAGTATATCTGATTTATATTTTGAAATGTATTTTTTAAGCGAGTTGGCCAGTTTTTTGTATATTATTTTATAAGAAGGTAAGCGGGAGGTTTAATATCAGGTTCTAGCTTTTCTTTTTTCAGTTATTAGTGAACGTATATGTTGTGGGAGTAAGGGGTTTTTAGGAGTTCGAGGACTAATTGAATATGACTGTGACTCTCGGGCCGCTATTTGGATGATAGAATTGAATTTATCCATTGCATTGTAAATATCATCATATGTTTTTAATTTGAAATTTAGATTTATTTCTTTTTCTACTAAGTTATGGAATTTGATACGGTCTGTTAATAGAGAAAAAAGTTTTGGAGGTGTCATTTTAATTGTTGGGGAAGCACTGACTGTTAAAATAATGGATAAATGGTCGGAATTTAGATCTAAGATATTTTTCGGGTTGCAGTATAAATTACTTGGCTCTTTACTAACAAATATGTCTAGTATATCAGGTTTTTTTACGTATAGAAGATGGCCAGTATATAGGATCCGGTGGAGCCAATATCGAGTATTTTTATCATTGGTAAAATTGTAGATGACATTATCTCGGGGGTTGGTTGTACGACACCCTCATCTTTGGTGTTTGGCACTTATGTTTCTACCAATTATGAAATTGGAGTTAATTGTTGAGAAGTAGTCGTTAAACTGAATAGTTGTGATTTTGTGTCTCGGAGGACAGTAGATTGAGGAAATAGTGATCGGTATGTTATTTAGCTTAATTGTGACAGCACAAGATTGTACGTATTCAAAGGTTAAATTGGGGAGTGATGAGAAAGACGGGATAGATTTAATGATGATGGCAACACCACCATGTGTCGTGTTGTCAGGATGACTCCTCTGGAGTAGCAGTTTGGATTTTTAATTGTAGAAGATTTACAGAAAAATTTATCTTTGCCAATAAGTTTGCTTTTTTTCATTACAAAGATCTTTAAATTCTAATACACTTCTGACGAAAATTGGAGGTGGAGGTTTAATTAGTTCATCTGGAATAACTTCGTTTGATATAGTTCCTTTTGGCGTAGCAGCAAAAACTTCGTTATCATTTTGAAATAGATCTTCAAAACGATTGATAGTTATGAATAGAGGTTTTTTTGATTTTTTGTTTTTCGGTAGTGTTGGTGATTTCAAACTTGTACTTGAAGACGTAGAGATATTTCTTTTGTTTTGGTTTTTATTATTTTTAATTTCCCAGTCGTTACCTAGATCATTCATTGAACTTAAACTGGCCGTTAATAAATTTTTACCTTTCTTGTTGATAAGTTGAATAGGAGAAACGATTTTATTTTGGACACCTTTTCAGTGCCGGCTCGACGGTTGTTGGAGTCAGGCGCAGAATTTTGCGGGGCCTCATATATATATATATATATTAATTTATTAATTTATTAATTTATTAATTGTTTATAAAAATCTATGTTTGTAGATGTTATTATATAACTAAATAATATTTCGAATTGTCGTCGACGATAAACAATTTTACAAATGCATGCGCGTGCAATACTTCAAAGCTATGCGTAATTGGTACCGTTTAAATTTTTGTCGATACAACTCGTCTCCTGGGAAAACCATAAGACCACACGGGTTGCGATTTGCGTACAGGGATTATATTATTTTACTTATAAAAAAAGTGATATTCGTAATACACAATTTGTGGGGCCCCATACAAGCGCGGGGCCCGGTGCAATCGCACGGCTTGCTCTCCTCTAGGGCCGGCTACTGTACCTTTTTTCATAATGAATAATTTTGTTATACTGTGCTTCATATCATTGGCGTAACTAACCGCTCACACTGCATGTAACCATCAAAATATTTATAAATTATAAGATGTAAGATACATTTAACTGGCGTTAAAGCGCAACCACTAGC
Organism: Sipha flava; assembly: GCF_003268045.1. Classification (NCBI taxonomy): domain Eukaryota; kingdom Metazoa; phylum Arthropoda; class Insecta; order Hemiptera; family Aphididae; genus Sipha; species Sipha flava. The sequence goes on along the minus strand of NW_020273631.1, from coordinate 68,976 downwards.
TCCAGTACTATTTTATACGAAAATCGTGTCTCGAACAAAAATAATGAAAAAAAATTCTTTTATCATATTAAATACTGGTAATTATAACACTGTAATATATTATTCTTCTCAGTGTGTGAAAAATATAGCATGGCAGAACTGTGATACTGTACATGCCAGGCCCTGATTTATGCAAGTGCAGATAGAGCACTTGCATTTGGCCACCAATTTTTGGCCCCCCCCCCCCCCCGGTTTCCGTAAGTTGTAGAAAATTGTATTTTTGAATTAATTCCACAAACATTTATTTTGTAAAATGTACCTAATATCAAATGTCAATGTTTAGAGTTCAGTATATTTTTATCATTAAATTGTTAGTTGAATTTTGGTTATTTTTGTCATTCCACTCCTAGTTCTAATCAGTTACCATCACAAAATATTAAAATAATAATAATAGAAAATTGTTTGGACATCAGAAGTATTTGATACCTAATAATTATTTATAGATCTATTCGAGCTCAGTATTAACAGATTTACCCGTCGTTGATGACGCTACGAGAATTTCGTTCACGCAATCACCATTTTTAGAACCACTGGTTTATATTTCATTCGATTTTGAAATTTTATAAATTTTGAGATAGATATTTGATACTTTTGAACATATAAATATTTTTTTTTTATTATCAACATGTTCCCTCCCTTTATGTAGATTATTTTGACTTCGGGAGGGCCCAAAAAAAAATTGTGCACTTGGCCCTAATTTTATTAAATCAGGCCTTGGTGCGTGCATACATACAGAACATATCATTATAAGCTTAAAAGCAGCCACTGTTTCGTGCATTATCCGCGATAAATGTAGCGCGAATCATATGATAAGATATTTTGGTTTTCAGCAAATAGCCGGGAAACGTGTTTTGAGAAGGACATTTCGAGTCGTATTTTCGAAATAGATTGTTTTTGTGGTTTTCCGAAGCGTGGTTACTGCAGTAGCATACAACGTACGTAGTGTAATAACAATATCTAAACTTACACGAAATTACCAATCGTGAACACGCTGTTATTACAAATAATTAAATCGTATTTGCGCAGAAGCATGCCGTGCACGAGGACAAAATTCTATATTTAATAGCTCATCTGTGCACCTGCGGAAGTATTTGCCAAGTATCGAATACACCGTTGAAAACGCAAGCTGTACAAACGTTACCGTGTGTTTCTGAGTCACGAAATCACGGAAACACGGGTTAGTAATTGCACCAATTAATAATATTATAATGCGTATTCATCGTGGCCATCAATTACTTACGGAACGCAGTAGCAATATATATTATATTTAACCGCCAAGGAATCGCTCATTTCTATAGACTTGTTGAAATCCGTATACCTATTCTGCATTATATTATCATTATTGTTATTGTTATATCGTGCGTGAATCGTTGACGCTAATCTTTTCAAATGGCTGGTATACAGTGTTGTCCCGTACCTATAGAACGCATGAGAAATATCTACAGTCCGATTGAATAGACAACCGTTCCCACAATGATGAACAGTAGTGGTAAAAATATTAAACAATTATACAATATAAAGGGGACTTGACTAACAGCGGATTATACCAAGCGTACATATAGTGTTATTTTGAACTTAAAAAAATTTTTGTCTCAGTTACTCCATATTTTTAAGAATATTTATTTTTAATTATTAATTAGGAAAATATTACACTGCTATAGTGTAACATGATATTTTGACGTTGTCACTATTTAAATTCCAATAAAAACTATAACCTTAGTCTCATTAATTACATGTTACGATAAAAACTATAAATATCATTTTTATAAAAATATTAAAATTAGTTTATATTATAGAAGTATAGGATAATTTTAAGAATTCTCATGTAGCACCCTCTTTCAAATGCCAGTAATTTATTTGTTTTAGCCTTCCGTACTTTCTAAATTTCACTGTAGTATATTGTTACGCTCTGTATATATGTTGTATCTTTGAATGCGATTTTTGATCTAAAGGGAGCAGGTTTAGAGCAAGGTTAAAATGTTTCAAATAAATCGTCACTTGGTTCGTGACCGTCTAAGAATCTCAACCGGCATTGTTGTTGTAGTTGGCAGTCAGTACGATCGCCGCAACTAAACGAACCATAATTAATCCTAAGTAAGTACTTCCTAGATTATTTGTCTTTATATTTTTAATTTTATAAAACGCGTTTGAAATGTATGATTTTTTAGATAAAAAAAAAAAAAAAAAATCGCGAATATAATGGTTATAATGTAATTATTAACGCATTTTTAATTCTATATCCTATATATAATATAAAATAGTATATAATATATTTCTAAAAATGTTTAATATTTTTTAAATTGCAGTCTTTTAACCTAAATACGCCGATATTGCGTTTTCCAATTATTATCAAATAATTATCGAAAAAGGATGACATAATATTCATTGATATTTTATACATTTCAAAATTCATTACTTTTTTTTGTTAATTTACGATCCGTGTTCCATTTTGATACGTGTGATCGAAACCTTTGTATTTTATATGTATTTATGAAGTGTCGTTTTGTTTGAGCAACACAACAGTGCGCATTTTTATTTGAAATTATTTACTTTGTTCTACAATATTATAACCAAATAGAAACAACGTTCCATGATGTAAATGATGTAAGAAAATTTTATGATCGATTCACAATATTGTCTATACTAATATTATTATTCTAAGATTCAAAATACGTATATGTGTCTTTATTTAAATTAACTTTTATTGCTATTACCATTTATTTTTTATAATAATTTATTTTTATATAACTAATTGCTATTCACTATGTACATTTGAATAATTTTTAAGAGTTTCTCCAACATATGATTGTAACAATTGTTATCTCTGTTTAAATATTCTATCATTATACTATATATTTTACATATAAAAAGTGTAATCTTGTTGTACACAATAAAAGTACAGAAAACATATTCATTATCTTATAAACATATGAGTACTATTTTATGGTTTAATTTTGAAGATTATTCGTAACATAAATAATTTCAAATTCATACGTTTATAACCAAAATGATTTAGATTATTATTAGAAGAAATTCGCTCGATCCTTTATGTATTTTTTGATTATTTCATTCGATCGAATTTTGTAATTGTTTAAATTAATTAATTAAATTAAATTAATTTGGAGAGTATAAATGGAAAATAAAAAATATTTTTATTGAATTAGAACTATATTTTTAATACAAAATTAATTTGGTTATTTAATTTTTAATTTTAATAAAAAATATTATTTCGTTAAACACATTACAGCAAAATTAAACTGGTTTATATTGTTTTGATACTCTAAAGTTGGAATATACCAAATAATATTATATACCAATATCGTTAATATCAGTGATGGGAATTAATTGAAATGTATAAATAGAATATGTTTATTTTTTAGCTTAACATGAGGTGGTTATATATTATATACATTTCATTCCTGAGCGCTGTACTCTGTGATCCAGTGGTAAGAATCTCGAAAGGTTCTATAAGAGGACGGACTTCAAAATCAAGAAATGGTCGGGATTTCTATTCCTTTACTAGTATACCATATGCGAAGCCACCAGTTGACGAACTTAGGTTTAAGGTATATTATCTTGAAGTATAAAAATGTTAGATTTTACATACTCTATACATTTAAATTAATAACATTAATAACGAAATATTGTTCGAATGATTTTAGCCTCCACAACCAGTAGACTCGTGGGATGGCATTTTGGATGCTACAAAAGAACCGAATATATGTATTCAAAATAATCATTTCATCTTTTTAGTCAAAGATGTTATAGAAGGAGAGGAAGACTGTCTATATTTGAATGTTCACTCACCGAATTTGAATGGAAAACTGCCAGTTATGTTTTGGATTCACGGTGGAGGATTTCTCGCTGGCCACAGTAGGTCTGAACTGTATGGACCTGATTATTTTATGGACAAAGATGTCGTTTTCATATCTTTCAATTACAGACTCGGTTTATTTGGTAAGATTTATTGTATCACAACCTTGAACTCGTTTATTTATAGACGTTTAATCTGTCTTCTAGGATTTATCAGTACTGAAGATGACGTTATACCAGGTAACTACGGAATGAAAGATCAAGTCATGGCATTACGCTGGGTCCAAGAAAACATCGCTAAGTTTGGTGGTGACCCTGGACAGGTTACAGTGTTCGGTGAAAGTGCAGGAGGTGTCAGCACAGGATATCATTTATTGTCTCCGATGAGCAAAGGTCTCTTTCATAAAGCTATACTCCAGAGTGGTTCACCTTTGTGTACCTGGGCTGTAGCACCACCTGGGTTAATTCGTAAACGAACTGAAGCAGTTGCAACTCTTTCTGGATGTCAAGCTGATACTTCCTCAGAAATATTAGACTGCTTACAGAAACTTCCCGCTACTAATCTGGTTAAAACTCAGTGTAAATTTTTCGTAAGTTACATAACTTTTTTAAAAATAATACGGTTTAGAACGTTGAAATTTTTAGGTCACATGATTGACATTAATAAGTGACTTAGTCATAAACTGCAATGATTTCTATAGATGCACATTGAATCCATTTTCGCTGAGTCGAACAGAAAACTGTTTAATATTATCACAATTAGGTTAAACTTAATAATTTTCATATTTTAGGAGTGGATAAATCATCCAAGCGTAATGTTTCCTCCGGTTATTGAATCGTGTGATTCAAAAGAGGAGGCGTTTGTATGTAAAAATCCAATTACTGATTTCAAACAAGAATCAATAGTGCCTACTGTGATTGGTTTTAATTCAGGCGAAGGAGGCATATTTGTAGCAGGTAAGCAACGTTGTTTTCAATAAAGTAATCCTCTGAGTAAATTTGATTGAATTTATAAGTATAGAATACTTTTCATGTAGTTATAAAATAGATTCATATTGAAGTAAAATGATCTAAAAACTATCTTATTATATTTATTAGGTAATTTTTAATCTGATAATAAAAAACGATTATGAATACCATTAGATTTATATTAAATAAAAGTAAAAAAACAGTACAAAATAAATAAATAAAATAGTTAACAAAGTCGTTTACTGTTCTGGTCAAATATCACAAAATGAAGGTTTAGAGAGACAAGTACGGTGTACTCAGATTATTTAGCTACGACTTATTTGCTGACCTTTACCTTTTTACAATTCATTTACGCACAAAACCATAACTTGTTTGCACACAATTTACGAACAATAGTAACCTTTTTTCAGAAAAATTTATCTATGTATAGGTGTACATAACTGCGAACCTCTAAGTTTTTAAATTGGTCATTATTGAAGGTGAATAATTATTATACTGAAACAATATTTTCCTTCACCCTTTATAGGCTTATAAATTTCTATCTAATCATTTGATGTTATTGACTGACGGGTTTAAGAATGTTGTATGAGCTATTTATTTTAAAAGATCTTCTTTAGAAGCCATTATTCACAATTTTGTCAAATTACATAAATTACAATTAGGTACAATCATTTATACAAAAAAGTCATGAAAACATACAAATTGAACAAACTAAAATTGCAATAATTTTTCATATCAAAATATTTTATTTATTTGTTAATACATATTTAATATTTATTGGTATGCTTTTACGTTAAAAATTTTAAAAAATTATTTTTTTTGGATTTGTAATCAGAATAAATGTTTTTCATATAATTTTGTTTTTTTAATATTTCTATCATACGGATATTTTTTTAAATTTTTTTTAAAGAATTTATTTTTAAATCGGTATCAACTTGAATTTCCAACTTTCAAACTTAGAATTTGAATAATTTGGTGAATGTGAGGGTAGGAGTTATACAGTTGATTATTCTTAAGCTATTATATGGTTCACTAGCCCATAATTCTGGCCCAAAATCAGTATCAAATTGATTAATAATAATTTTTAATATATAATCTGTAAAATCCTTATTTATTAGGAACTATTGAAATTACTTCAGTAAATGCATTCGGAACTTTATTCATATATTCATATATACATTCATATATTCAAGCAAATATAAGTTGACTTGTATATAATACATACAACTTATGGGTAAAACAAACGATAAGAAAACAGGAATAAATCATTTTAGTTTCAATTAATCTAAGAGTTAAACACTAAAAACAGACTCTCTAATGTTAAATACATATTAAATATTACCAATTATTTATTATTTTAAATTTCTTTTGTATAATTCTATGAGTTCTATAAGTTAATAATGATCTACAAAATATATGTTATTAAATAAAATATATTGTATCGTAAAAAAGTTACCATAGTTTTTTTATGCTCTTTAACATAAATACATAAACTATGGAGCAAAAGAGAATAATAACAACCAGTCATCTATTCACATAATAAATTATCGTGTTTTAAAAGTTATTTTTTGTGCTTATGTTTAAAGATTGATTTTTACTTTCAACGCTTCAAATGTAATACATAAATAGTATAAATTGAATCAATAAAATATAAATAAAATTAGAATATATTTATAATATAAATATAATATATTATTCATATAATTAATGAGGCAAACCATTTGCATTAATTAAGGTTTGTTTCAAATGATTCTTTCTTCAAATAATTTACAAAAATGTAACATCATTATTTTAATATATATTGGTCATATTAATTGTAACGAATAATTGTTTCTTAGAGCTATAATTTAAATATGCGAAGAAATTAATTTTTATTTATAATTATCTATAATAGCTATATAAAGTTGATTCGACTAATCAAAATTCAACAAACCAAAAAATAAAATATTTATCTGTAAGTCAATAAATGTTTTATCCTTCACGATGTTTTATTGCGTGTGGTTAATATTAAATACCGTGATGAGCTATTTTTATTTTGAAATATTCTCTGTTCTATAGTTATCCACATTCTATCGGTAATTAGATTTTAAGTTCAGAAACCGGTTTTATTTTAATAGATCTCTTTAGGAATTTACTATACAAGACCTTGAATTTAGACAGAGTAGATATATTCCATTCACAACATATTTATTTGTCTTACAAAATCGTATTTTTAAATTATATTTTCAGAATTGTTTAATGAAACATCTTTGAGATATCCGGAAATTAACACGGATCCCGGTCGTCTGTTGTCTTATCTGATAATGTACCAGCATCTGGTACAACCCAAGTATTTGGAGGACATAAAAGATAAGGTTATGAAAAAATATTTCCCGTCAGGAAAAATGGAAGATCACTCGCATTTGGATGCAGTTAATGTATAGTATATATTTTTATAACGCATTTACCTCATAAAAATGTTTACTTCACTTCTAATTACATTTTAATTCGTATACATTTATGTATAGATGATCAGCGAAGGCGTTTTTGTTGCGGGTTCCATGACCATGGCTTTAAAATTATCTTCACCGGTCTATTTTTATTTGTTTGATTACGAACAAGAGTTTTCATTTAATAAAGTATACGGTCAGTGTCAGAAGCATCTGGGAGTTAGCCACGGTGATGAAATGATCAGTTTGTTCCCGTTGAAGTCATTAATTCCCAAAGAATTAAACGAAAATGATAGTAAAGTTTCAAAACTCATGGTTGATATTTGGGTAAAATTCGCCTCATCTAGGTGAGTTTATTTTTTTTTATTATTAGTAAAGTATGTATTATATATGTATTAGTAAAGTACATTTATTATCGGGTAGTAAAATATCACCAATTTTAACATTTTAATTAAAAACCAAGGCTTTGCAACCGAATAATTTTTTCGGGTTTCGGGTTTGGGTGTTGAATATATTCGGGTATTCAAACACCGCAATACAACATTTAAACAAACGTTTGGGTGTTAATAACCGTTATTGTTCGGGTTAATATTGTTTAATACGAGTGTTAAGTAGTCAAGGAAAAATATTTTTCATTGGTGAAGGGCGGTGGGAAGGTTGAGCGCCCCTCCACTAATGAAATATTTATATTTTTTGTTACCCGCCTATGTAATAAAATATCAATTTCTTATACAACTGTGCAACAGTTTTTTAGACCAAACTATCATTATGTTAATTTCAAGCAATAGTGTAACTACGATTTATTTTCGGGGAAGAGGGGGTTATTTTATATGTGTATGAAGCTTATAAATTATAATATCTATTAAAATTAAAAATACTAACACTATGTACTACTCCTAGTTAGTGCGGGCATATCGTATGCGACAAAAAACAGATTTTGTATTCTGCGTTTGTGTTTGTGGCATAGGCAGGGGCGTAGCGAAGCCATTTTTTTAGGGGGGAAAAATAAGTCCATTTGGCCGACTATTAAAAAAAAATATGCATACAAGTATAAAATATGTTTTATTTTTTTATTTTTTTATTTTACAATATTGTTAGTGTTCTTACTTTAATATTAAAAATTAAAACTATTTAAACTTATTTATACTTTAATAAACTTGAGCTTTAGAGGATGAACATTACAGTAAATAAAACAATGGATATTAAAAGTTATTAAATACAAATTCTTCTTGTTTTGAAAATTGACCATTGTTTAGCAATAATATCTAACTTAATATTATCTATTATGTCTTTTCTCGAGGAAAGTAACAGTAAATCGCTTAAACGGGAGTCACTCTGGGTTGTCCTTAAGTATTTCTTTACCAATTTTAACTTGCTAAATGAACGCTCATTTCCAGCAACAGTTACTGGGAGCTGTACATAGCAAACGTACGAGGAATGGGCTTAATTATTGCATGTAATAATTTTTATTATATTTTCCATTAAAAAAAAATTTGTATGTTGATATACCTTCGCAACTAAAAATGAATATATCATCTGTAAACGCAATATTTTTATTTATTGTTGCCATAAATACCTATACATATATTTTAACTAATACAACTAAAATACTGCCTAGTGTGTATAATAATAATTTATTAAATCAAAAATATAAATAAATGTATTGATTTACTTTAAAAAAAATAAGTAATTTTATTTTTAATTAACTAAGGTATATTTACATTAAGAGTACAATTATTATGCATACAAGAGTTATTAATGAAATAAATTATTTAATTAACTACCTATAAAGGAAATAGTTATTTATTTATTTTGTGTGATTTATTATGTCTATACTAGATATGGCTTTTGAATCTTTTACGTAAATATTTTATTAACTTTTGATATTTTACTTACTTAATAGTAAACACGAAACACATAACTTTGATAAGTTTTATACATTACGTAATATACATAAACTATTCATTAAAAATTTAACGTAAATTTAGATTAATAAATGAAAACGCTTACCTCTATTTACGTCGATTTAGTAGGTACTGTGACTAGTTTCAGTGCACACGTACAGATACACAGTAGAAAGAGAAATAAAATAAATGAAAAACACAGTTGTCACTTCTTGTCAGTTGATAGGTAATGAATATTTACTATAATAACAAATTCTAAAAATACTGGGATTGACCAGCGGGTCTACGGGTGACTATTGTAATAATTTAGCGGGTGTGCGGCATATACCGACATACGGTATACACGTACACAAAACAAAAATACGAATATAAATATGTGTAAAGATAACAACTCAAAATAGATGTAATCAATTATATATACGCTAACATTAGTTTCAGCATTAGACAGTAACGAAATATTACATGTTATTATTTATTTTGTTGATTTTAATTAATGCTTTTTTTTTCAATGATCTGTGGCTGTATTAATATAAAATCATGTATTTATGTCTATCGTCTATGGGCATGTAAAACACATACAATTTGAATCGTAAAATCAATTTTTTTTTGTTGGATTTCATAATTTCGATTTGGCCGCCTACAATATTAAAAAAGTCTGAATGGCCCACCGTGGTAAGTTTAGAGGGGCATCTTGCCCTCCTGCCCCGCAGTTTAGTTTTAATTTCGCCCCTGAACATAGGCGGAAATCGGGGGGGTCTTGAGGGGACTAAGCCTCCCCAGAAATATAAAGTATAGGTCTTAGCCCACCTAGCTCTAAAAATTGTTAAGTGACTAAAAATACAATAATTATTATAATTGTAAAGTGCATTTTTAATAACCGAATTAAAAAAAAATATTCTGTGATAAAAATTAAATTTAATTCGTAAGATTTTACAAACTTTTTGTCATGACTTGGAACGATCGCAATTAATGTAATATTAATAATATATAATAATACCCGTATAGTTTGTTTAATTTAATTAATCAATAATTTCTGTTTATAATACCTACTCCAAAAATGTTTTAGATAAGGCACCGAATTGTTTTTTTGTTTAAATTGTTGATTAAAAATGTCAAACTGTCAAAGTTCGTAAATTGACTTGTTAAAATAAATAATTGCGCACAGTGGTCTCTATAGGTGTAATAAGCAAATAATGCTCAGTCCCCCAAAAATTTCACCACATTTTCGCTTTAGGTCTATGGTGCGTGCACACACTAAAAACGCACTAGCTAGAACAGTGGTGGCCAAACTTTTTTTTCCTCGGGCCATAAAAAACAACTTTTTTTTTATCGCGGGCCATAAAAAAATGCATTCTAAATTTTTTTTTACGTAAATGCAAAATATTACAGTTATACAAATAAGTGCTCTAATATAGAAGACTTTCGCGGGCCAGATATTAAATGATGGCGGGCCGGAGTTGGCCCGCGGGCCGTAGTTTGGCCACCACTGAGCTAGAACATAGCGTAATACAAAAATAATAATAATTTGTACTTATGAATGTTACGATGAAATTATTACACCAAAAAAATTGACAATTCACACCATAGACATATGTATTAAACGCCATACACCGAACAAATACGAATAACGCGAACAACAATTTAGGTAATCATACGCGAGATATCAATTCTATTTCAGACTTATAGTATTGCAATAAATAATGACTCGGTGATTCTTGTAAGACCTATTACCTATTCAATTATAATAATACGACGTATCCGCTTGGGATAATTTTAAAAAATAGTATCCCAGTTGTTTACACTTGAACATTCAACATACCATACCATTCATGCACATCTGTCAGTATGATATATAGCTTTTGTCTTTATTTAGATAAATTTAGATTAATTAACAATTTTGTATATTATTTGTGAAATTATTCTTGTAAATAATAATTTTACTATTAAACAATTAATGACAAAATTGAAATAACCACAAAAAATACATACAAAATGATATGTTACATAAAGATTGTAAAATAAAAAATTATTCGGGTTTTGGTTAATTCAGATGTTTAAAAAAAAAAAATCATTCGAGTTATATGGGTTTTGGGTGTTTGATTTTTTAAGGGTTTTTTGGGGTGTTATGGGTTCGGGTTAATTCGGGTGCAAAGCCCTGCTAAAAACATATTTTTTTAAACAAATTATAAGTAGTTCATACATATTGTGTTTACGTCCTATATAAATAAATAATCGTTTTAGGACACCAACTGTGGATGGAACAGACAATGGATTAGCTTGGCCAGTATTTACTACAGTTGAAGATTCATCTTTATTGCACATAGATTCAGCTCAACCATCAGTTATAAAAAATCCATACGAGGATAAATTCAAATTTTGGAGTGGATTACCTTTAACCTCTCGTTTAAACATATCTATCCCATCTATCTCAACAACAAAATCTTATGTCAAAAGTGAATTTTAGTGTTAAATTTTTATTACAGGCCTAATATGCATAATTTGATGACAAAACGGAATGTTAAAAGTATAGGATTATAATTTAAAATAATTTATGTAGATATTTTTATTGTATAATTGATTACTCGATTTGAGAGGAATGGTTTTAAATTTAACTTGTATGATTTATTGGTTGTGATTTATACATTCATTTTATCTTTCAATTGAGACTATTTGACTTTTTTATTACTTAAAATAATGTTATTATATAAAAATAAAAAAATCAAGTATAACTTGAGCATTCCTATTTCAGTTTTATTTTTATAAAATGATAATTTCATAATTTATTTGTGATAATGTGTGTGTGTGTGTGTGTGCATGTAAGTACATATCAATCCAATAATTTGAAAGTTGAGTTTTCAAAGTCAAATATGATGGTGTAATTTAAAATCAATGTTTTTTTTGTCACTTAATACATTTAAGCTAAGACTATGGCTAAATTTACTTAGATAAATTTGGTGCTAAAATGTAATTTCTTATTTCTCTAGGTCTCTTGAAAATATCGACCGAAATATTTAGTATTGTTTTGAGAAATTGTTTGAGAAAATATAAAAAAATTTATATCATATACACTAATTTTATAAAATAGCCTAAATACAGGTTTTAAAATGTAAAAAAGGTGGAAATACTGGATAGTTCAAAGCTCGTTCTATTTGGAGTGATAAATAAAATAAAGAATATTGCTGTATTGGTATTTGAAAGATGAAGTCATCGCTTCTAATAAATAATGAGCATGATCTGGAAAAATCACTGGAAGAAATTACGAGATGCTTCCAAAAATATTACCTGATTATCAAGTGGCAAAAAACTAAAGTTATTAGGTGCCAAAAAGAAAAACGAATCCGTAGAATTAATGTACAAACAGGGAACTAGCTGCTTGTACAAGTGGAACATTATAAATACCTTGGCAGTATATCAATCAAGACGGAAGATAGATCATAGAAATAAGATTCAGAATTGCACAGGCAAAGTCAGAATTTATGAAAGAGAAAAAATTGTTATGCTCCAATAATATGAGTATTAAGATAAGTAAACGTTTCATAATAGAATATGTTTGGAGTGTGACACTCAATGGTTGCGAAACATGGATAGTAAATAAAATAGAACAACGAACATTCGGAAGCTTTGAAATGTAGAGTTGGAGAAGGATGCTCGGATAGAACACCGTACCAACGAAAACATACTCAATGAAATAGATGAACAAAGAAAGATTATTCAAAGCCATCAGAACAAGACCATGGAACATGATGGGTCACATATTGAGACATGAAGATGAACTAACCCATAGAATAATGAAAGGGAAAATTGAAGGTAAAAAGGATCGAGTAAACCGAGACCTTCATTTGTCAAACAAATGATCTCCGAGGCTGCCTTAAAGGGTTTAATACCAAAAAGAAGACATTATTAGTGTTTTAACTTTAAAAAAAAAATGTAATATTTGGGCAAAAATCGAAAATTTATAGAAGAAATAAAATGCCTTGCCGCGGTGGTGGTGGCGTTGCGGTGGCGTTAAATTTGTACACACGTATTGTAATGGGAGTCCGCACACTGCAGCGGTAATTCGGCCGCGGTAAAATATAGTCGCTGCGATATTTATAAAAATCGCAGCATGCTTGATCTTACCGCCACCGCGCAGCGGTATTTTCAATTGACTTATCGAATATGCACTTATTAGTACCTATACTCAAGAGCGTCCATCTTCAGAAATCTAGGGGAGGACATAATGTTTTATAATAAAATTTACCTTCATATTTAATTGTCATAGGTAATGTTATATATATATATATATATATATAAACCTATAAAGTTATTATTTTTTTTAAATATATAAAATAAAATTTTATGAAAAATGAAAATATATAAAATGATAATTAATACAATATTAAAAATGTAATGTAATCATCGTGCTTTATTATTTAAAAATAATTAATTTTAGTAACTAAAACACAATAATTCCAAATTGCGTTTATTTTTGGAAAATTCATTAATAACATTATCAACTAAATTTATATCTTGAATTTACTCGTATAAATATAAAATTAGGACACAGCGTTTCCACTACACGGTCTCACTATTTAAAGTACCAAAAAGCCAGGGGGGACATGTCCCCCTTTTTCCCTCCCCAATGGACGCCCATGCCTATACTATCTAATATATATGGTGTATATTAGTCTAGACTTCGATTATTTATTTCCTAGAAACTATTCAAGTTATAGTTTAATATACTATTTAACTTAATTCAAAATAATTCAAAATAATTCATATAAAAATAATCAATACAATATTATATATATGTACAATAGTATAAGTATTTAATAACCTACTAACGTACTATATAGATAAATCGTCAATTTATCAATGACATAGGAATTAATTATCGTAGTTTGAGAACCATTAAGTTAAATCATTATTCAAACACTTTTAACGATAAAATATTAATTAAGACCATGAGATATCATTGATGTAATATATTAAAATTATTACGTATCATTTTATTTGATTATCATGTTACTAATTTTTAATATACTTTTATTGTACATGAAATAACTATATGGCACTTAAATTTTTTTGTTAAAATTCAAGTCATCTGCCCAGGATAACTTTAAATAGTTTCTAGTGCTTATAAAACGTCCTCTTTAATATTTCTCCGAAAAAATTACTGAACCGCTCAATTGTTAAAAAAAAATCATACACAACAAAACAGTAGAAAAATTGGCTTTGTGATTTAATTGATGTCACTAGGTGTTAAACAGTGTTCTATAAACAAAACTGTTTAATATTAAATATAAATTACATAGTAATATATACTTATATAGGTATGCGGTGTTTTATTTCATTTAAAGATATTAACAATTTGTTATTTAAAACAATAAGCAATTGATTTACAAGTTTATATTTTTTTCAGCACATGAATAGTTTGCGAAGGAAATTTTTTCACAAACAATACCTCATAATATATAGACAGAGGCAGAACTAGGGGATGGAAGACAGGGATTCATTCCCGGTTGTAAAATTGTAGAGGGTGTAATTTTTGTAATTATTAACAACTAATTTGATATTTTTAACTTTGTTAAATACTGTTATTAGGTTTAAACTTAATAAGTATGATTGTATATAAATTATTAGAAAAAAATTCTCAAAAAAAAAGAAAATTTGATTATTGGTCTATGATAGGGCATAATTTTAACATTTTTCCCGGGCGTAAAAATTTCTAGTTCCCCCCTCTGTATACAGACACCATTAATAATTAATAACCTTTGGTAATTGTATGGGAACGAATGGAACGTTGAGAATGGTATATGAAATAGAGTCCCTCTGCTATTTTTCGTCATTTTCAACCCTGCATTCATGGTTTATTTATTAAGATTATTATTATAAGCAAATTAATCTAATTCTTTATATAGTAATACCGTACTTTGATGAGCCATCAGAGTGATCGTATATTATTACGTTTTTTGATATCAATATTTTCTCTCCGGCATTCACCGTTTGCTATTAAAGCAACGTGTTAGTTTGGTACATTTTTATACTTGCCATCGTTCACCAAAAAATTAATTAATCATTATTATTATTCTCTCCGTTGCAGAACTCTTGTAAATTATTACTACCCCCCTACTCTCCCGATACTTAAATTCTAACATTATTTATTATTATTGCACTGAACCTTACGTAATTGTTAATGTGACTGGTCTTTCGATAAATGTACATTTAGACTGGAGTATTATTATTTTATTTTTATTTTTTATTGTAATGTATGCCATTCAGCTTTTAAACAAATAAATCATTCAAATTAAGATCTAACATAAATTAAATATATATATAAAGTATATAACAAAAACGAGGTGTGTAACAATTGATTTTTACTACGTATACAGTTGACGTTAAAATAAATTTAACTGTGAAAATTCTAAAACATAATACTTTACGATGTAAAATTTGGCCAAGATACGAAAATACTAAACACTGAAGTTATTGGCAATCTACATAATCTTAACTAGACAAGAATTATTTGCAAAATTAGAACGGTTCGCGGGTAAATACATTAAAGCCTGAAACCTGGTGCATCCAGCTACTTGATTGTCGAGCCGTTCTAACAAACGGGGTGCATCGATAGTTCCTTCAATCAGTGGCGGATCTACGGGGGTGGATATGGGGGATAGATCCCCCCCCATGGGCCGAGAGTTAAAAAAAAATTTTTTGCAACCAATTCAATTTTTGCATGCATAATTTAAATATTAACTATTCTTTTATTATTTCGTAACCAAGGATACACTAGTATACATTAGTATCGAACTTCATATCAGACTATAGATATACACCTAGTATTTATATCATGATCCGGAATACAGCCAGAGAGTAATGGGACAGTCATCAAGAAAATTAAATTTTGTTTTATAAATTTAGTAGAATAAAGCTTATTATACCTATACATATTATGTACGAAAATATTTTATATCCCCTCCCCATGATAAAATCCTAGATCCGCCACTGCCTTCAACTAATCTATTATTGAAATTACAACAGGAGGTATTACGGTGTTCGGTTAGTGATTTTAAATTGAAAATATCGCTGATAAGACTATAGTTGTGTAGCAAATGGGGAATTTTAAGGCGATAATTAACAAAATTTAGGAAACGGTTTTGAACTTTTTCTAAACGTCGCATGTCAACTAAGGACGAGTGTTAAGTTAGCCCCCCCACTATAAAAAATGCTTTCCAAAATAATTGTAACCTTATTTTTTTAATTTGTAAATATTTGTAACCAAGTTTTTAGAATTTGTAACCTCATATTTTTCAAGCTACGAGTACTTTCTTAATAAGGGGCTAACTTCACGCAGCCCCCCAAATTCAACGAAATCGTCCAAAACAAATTATAACGGGGTTAATCACGCAGCAATACTACATACGTTGTATACACATATTGATAGACTTAATTGATTAACTTATATAGGTTAACCTAACCTAACCTTCCGAGTAGTTGTAAATTTTTCAATAAGGGGCTGACCCTCCTAATTCAACGAAATCGTCCAAAACAAATTGTAACTTATAAAACTCAATTTTTAACTATTTGTAACCAACTTTTTGGAATTTGTAACCTCGGCCTTTTCGAGTAATTGTAAATTTCTTAATGAGGGGCTGGCCCCCTTCAATTCAACGGAATCGTCCAAAACAAGTTGTGAATTACAAAACTCAATTGGTTACTATTTGTAACCAAATTTTTAGAATTTGTAACCTCATCAATTTTAAGTACCGATGGATTTCCCAAAGAAGATAACTAAATAAAAAAATTAAGTTTTTAATTTATAATATCACTCAGTTCAATCAATTCGTCTAGAACAAATCATAAGTTGAAGAAAATTAATCTATATTTAAAAAAAACAAAATCTAGAATGAATAAATGTCTTAATTAACTAGAATTTTACTTTTATTTTTATTTGATTATGCTAAAATCTTAAATTAAAGATATTTTACAACATACTCAAATTATAAACGTATTTTTGTTTGTTTTGTTGTCGAACCGCCCGGGACGGACGGGCTTTTAGCCCACTTGTCCGCCGCGCAACCACGCCCGGGGATCAACCGATAATCGCGTTATGTGTGCCTTCCGAAAACGGAATATACCTACTATTTGGATCATTCTGCGAGACGGTAGATCGAATTCGATGAATCATTAACTTTTTGTATACATACGAGTATATATCAATATTATAAATCTTTTTGTTTTTTTTTTTATTTATTTGATAAAATAGAATATTTACAATCTGTAATATTTATACACAATACAATAAGTAAATTTGATAATAAAAGTGAAAAAATATAACTTGAGATGGCGTGAGGAGGGAGGACCACCAGTGTGGATACCCTCTAGCTTGGGGTGGAGAGTTTTTATTTATTTATTTATTTAATTTTTTTTTTATTTTTTTTTTTTTTTTTAGTTAATATTCAGGATTTAGAAGATCTCGACACCAGTGTCTTTTTAATTGACGTGGGGGGTTATTTGGTATGAATTCAATGGCTAAGTTGGAAATCAATGGATTTGTGTGGTTAACTGCTTTGGTGTGAAAATTTTTGTAGTAGTTTTTAGCTGTTTTAGAGACTGTTTCAATTTTAAGATCTTTGTGTAGTGAGAGGTTTGAGACGTACCATGGCGCAGATGTTATTTGGCGAAGGGAGATGGACTGGAAGGCTTGTATAGTCCGTATTTGGGAGGGTTTGGCACAACCCCATATTTGAATGCCGTAGACCCAGATAGGTTTTAACATTGATTTGTAAATTAATAACTTGTTGCTAATAGAGAGTTTGGATTTGAGGATAGGCCGTAAAAGATGAAGTCTGGTGTTAAGAGCCTTTCTTTTGGTTTTGAGGTGTGGGCCCCAGGTTAGACGCTTGTCTAAAATTAGACCTAAGTATTTGGTTTGGGTTGTGGATTGGATTGGATTGTTTTGAAAATAGACTATAGGTAGAACAGCTTTTCTTAAAATAAAAGGAATGTGAAAGGATTTATCTGTATTAATTTTTATTTTCCATTTGATGGACCATTTTGAAATATTATCAAGATGTATTTGGAGGTTTTGGTATGCTGTTTTGTGATATCAGAGTGGGATGAGAGGATTGCCGTGTCATCGGCGTAAGTGGCTGTCAGTGTGTTTTCGG
This sequence comes from Sipha flava, assembly GCF_003268045.1. Taxonomy (NCBI): domain Eukaryota; kingdom Metazoa; phylum Arthropoda; class Insecta; order Hemiptera; family Aphididae; genus Sipha; species Sipha flava. The sequence goes on along the minus strand of NW_020273631.1, from coordinate 50,673 downwards.
AGTTGGGAATGTCTGCTGTGTAAATGTTGTAGAGATCTGGTGACAAATCACTTCCTTGAGGTACTCCTGCTTTGATTTGGAATTTTGATGAGAGGGAGTCTCCTTGACGGACGAGAAATGAGTGGTTTTGTAGATATGATTTGGATAACAAGTATAGTGGAGTCGGGAGAAACATTTTTAGCTTAAAGAGTAGTCCGGTATGCCAGATGCGGTCGAACGCCTGTGATATGTCTAAGAATACTCCTGGGCAGAAGTTTTTTGTCTCAAACGACGAGGCTATTTTGTCAACAATTCGGTGGATCTGGTGAGTTGTGGAGTGATTTTCTCTGAAATCAAATTGGGTATTAGGTATAATTTTGTGGGACTTGAGAATGGGTCTAATTCGTTTAAGCATTACTTTTTCGAATAATTTTCCCAATACTAGTAAAAGATTAATTGGTCTGTATGAAGAAGGTTCGTTTTTTTGGTTTGTTGGGTTTGTGTATAAGTATGATTACAGATAGTTTCCAAATTAACGGGAAGTAGGACAACCTGAACATAGAATTGTATATGTATGTGAGAAGAATTATTGATTTTTTTGGGGAGATGCTGAAATATTTTATTTGTTATTTGGTCGTGTCCGGGAGATTTTTTTGATTTTTAGCTTTTGTATTAAATTTTTTATTTTGTTAGGAGATGTATGTTTGATAGGGAGAGACATTGGTAGAGGGCTATTTAGGAAGTAAGTAATTTGATTTAAGTGACTTCGTTCAGGAATTATATCGCAATGAGGAGTAAATATTTCGGACAGGTGTTTCCCAAAAGTGTTGGCTTTATCGACGTCAGAGAAGGCTAAGGTACCGCCAGATTTTTTTAAATGGAAAGGTTGATCTTTTATTTTTTAGAATACTTTTGGTGGTTCTCCATAAGGATCCCTCTTTAAAACATAATGACTCATATTTGTGTTTGAATAACTCGGATTTGTGGATCCGAATTTTTGTTTTTATGGTATTAGACAGGTGATTGTATCTTTTTTTTGTCGGATGGTAGTCTGGTGTGTTGCTAACGTGAGCGTGCACGACGCTTTTCTATAATTAGGATTTTTATGTTAAGGGGTAAATCATATAGGTTTGAATTTGGTGGTTTGTTTGGATTAGGAGTGTAAGATGAGTTAGAAATTACTGCTTTTATTGAGTTGACAAAGTCTTGGGACGCTGTTTCGATTTCGCTGGTGTTTTTTAAGGAGATTTTTAGGTTTGTGTTATTTTCTAAGATGGTGGAAAATTTGTCCCAATTTACAGGACCCTTTGTAAGGGAAGGTCGAGGAGGTTTGCAGGTTATTGAGCCGTTTATTTCGAGAATGACTGGAGTATGGTCTGATGAAATTTCGCAGCTATTTTGGATTTGATGTCTTATGTGTTTTGGAATTGAGGTGAGAAAGAAGTCTAGTATGTCAGGCTGACGATTTGCGTGAGTAGGTCAATAGGACCGTTTGGAGATATAAAAGAGCAACCTAGTTTTTGAATGTTGTCAAGAAATAATCTCCCTCTAGAGTTTGTCAATCTGCTACCCCATTGTGTGTTCTTAGCGTTGAAATCACCGCCGGCGATAAACGAACGCCCAAGTGGCCTTAAGAAGTTTTCGATTTGGGGGGACGTTATTGACGGTAGAGGAGGACAGTAAACTGAGGATAGTGTAATTGGAATATGGTTTAGTATGATTTGGATATTTGTTGCTTGTATTGACGGCAGTTGGAGGCTGGAAATAGTAGTTGGAGATAGTATTAGTATATGTATAATAAATTACCTCCTAAATTATATATGAATAGTTATTATTAGCATTTAAATGTTTACCTTTCTTTTCCAACAAACAACTTTGATGGTATATCATTGACCAAGATTTTATTTTCATTTATCGTATTATCTTTAAATACGTCTGTTTCCAATAAAATATGTTCCTCCAATACTCTTTTGGAATTTCTACTTATTTTTTTGCAGTTTGGACACCATTTTTCTTTTTTTTCTGTAACATATTTATTTGTATCTTCTAAGTGTCCACTACTATTTAACAATTCGTTGAGTATTATTGTTGCATCATGAAATACGGTTTTTGTAGTACAAATGGTGCATTCCAATGTTTGTATACTGCTAGGTATATCAAAAAGAAGCTTGTTACTTAAAGCAATAATATTGATTTTTGCGTCCAACATTGAGGTTCCGGATTCTACTGGTGACTTTTTAAAAAATTTACTATCTAGCAGCAAATTACCTCGTTGTTGATAACGAAATTACCAATCGTGAACACGCTGTTATTACAAATAATTAAATCGTATTTGCGCAGAAGCATGCCGTGCACGAGGAAAAAATTCTATATTTAATAACTCATCTGTGCACCTGCGGAAGTATTTGCCAAGTATCGAATACACCTTTGAAAACGCAAGCTGTACAAACGTTACCGTGTGTTTCTGTGTCACGAAATCACGGAAACACGGGTTAGTAATTGCACCAATTAATAATATTATAATGTGTATTCATCGTGGCCATCAATTACTTACGGAACGCAATACATATTATATTTAACCGCCAAGGAATCGCTCATTTTTATAGACCTGTTGAAGTCCGTATATCTATTCTGCATTATATTATCATTATTATTGTTATATTGTGCGTGAATAGTTGACGTTAATCTTTTCATATGGCTGGCACACAGTGTTGTCCCATACCTATAGAACGCATGAGAAATATCAACAGTCTGATTGAATAGATAACCGTTCCCACAATGATGAACAGTAGTGGTAAAAATATTAAACAATTATACAATATAGATGGAACTCGATTAACAGCGGGTTACACCGAGCGCACATATAGTGTTATTTTGAACTTTAAAAACTTTTTGTCTCAGTTGCTCCATATTTTTAAAAATATTTATTTTTGATTATTAATCAGGAAAATATTACACTACTATAGTGTAACATGATATTTTGACGTTGTCACTATTTAAATTCCAATATAAACTATAACCTTAGTCTCATTAATTACATGTTAGGATAGAAATTATAAATATAATTAAATATTCTATACAAATGCCGTTTGATACTGCTTCAAATAGAAAAAAAGTTTTTATAAAAACCGGAGTCGATACATAACACTATAAGTTAAACGTTAATTCAACTGAATATAAAATCGAAGTATAGTTTTAAATATTAAAATTAGTTTATATTATACAAGTATAGGATAATTTTAAGAATTCACGTGTAGCACCCTCCTACGAATGCCAGTAATTTATTTATTTTAGCCTTCCGTACTGTCCACATTTCACTGTAGTAAATTGTTACGCTCTGTATATGTGTTGTATCTTTGAATATGATTTTTGATCAAAAGGGGACGGGTTTTGATTAAGGTTTAAATGTTTTCAATAAAATGCTTAATCGGTTCGTGATCATCTAAGAAGAATCTCGACCAGCATTATTGTTGTTGTCGGTAGTCAGTACGATCGCGGCAACTTAATGAACCACTTCCTATCCTAAGTAAGTACTTCGTAGATTATTTATGATCATATTCTTAATTTCATAAAACGCGTCTGACATATGGATGTATGATTTAAAAAAAAAAAAAAAAAATCGCGAATATAACAGTTATAATGTAATTATTAACGCTTTTTGTATTCTATATATTATCTAGAAAATTAATTAGTATATGATATAGGTTTAGACATGTTCAATATTTTTTAATTTTGATCCAGAAATCTAAATCGCCGATATTGCGAATGTTTTAAATAATTATCGAAAAAGGACACATATTATAATATAAGGACAACATAATACGCATGGATATTTTACACGTTTTAAAATGTCTTATTTTTTTTTTTTAACATAGGTTCTGTGTTGCGTTCTAATTCGTGAATTAACTTCGAATTTGACAGAACAGTAGTGTATTACGTGCATTTACTTACGAGGTGTAGTATTTGTTTGAGCGACACAATAACGTACATTTTGGTTTGAAACTATCTTTTTGTTCTACAATATTAATACCAAATAGAAACATATTGCTCCATATAAATGGTGTAAGAAAAATTTTTAAATGATTCACAGTATTGTTTATTAATATTATTATTCGAAAATTCAAAATACGTACACGCGCCTTTAAATTAACTTTTAATGTTATAACTGTAATGATATGCGCCTAAGCATTCTTATATTTTTAAAAAAAAATTGAATGTACAGTTAAATAATTATAATAATCAGTACACATTAAATATAAGAATAGGTCATATGTATAAAAGATAAAATATGACACACACACACACACTCACACGTACACACATACACGCGCGCACACACACACAGGCGACATTAAATATAAGGAGCAACATTTTCAAACACAGGAGTGACATATTCTTTTTGTAATTTTGTATGGATGATCGAAGGCGAGTGTAAAAGACTACGCAGATCATCTATGCAAAAGGACATAATAAATTGTAAACGTTTTATAATAATGTGTTAATGTGTGTATAAGTAATTTAAATAAAATTAATATAAGTGAGTCAAAAAAAGAAAGTTATTGTTATTTTAAAATATAAGTTAGTTACCTTATTCCATACCTAAAGAATCAATCACGACTTTAAAGAGGCACACCGATTCAATCATTGGAGAGGTAATATGGTTTATTTATGATAAAACTAGTAATGATTTAAAAAAACATTAAAGTATTTCACACATAAATTAATATAAAATAATAATAATAATAAATTATTACAAAGTGGCGCTCAACTAGCGGCTCTTACCGCGTTTAAAATCCCCATGGTAATAATAAAAAAAAATTAAAGCGAATTTATACCTCAATTTTCTTTTTTCTTATTTATAATTATTATTAACTTTATAAATCATGTTACACTAAAAAATAATATATTTAGTTATTTTGTTCTCATATTAATGGTACAATTTTAAAATTATGATCAATATTAAATAAATAAATACATTTTTGTAATCAACTAATAAATGAAATAAATATAATATTTGCAAATGTCACAAAATAATAGTGATTTGGAGAATGAAATTGAAGAACCAATTTTCGCTTCACTGTTAAATGAAATAAATAAATTCAAAATACCTCAATTAATTTTATAATTTAATAAAAGACATTTAAATAGTGTAGGAATAGTTGTAGAACTTAAAAACAGATAAGTAAAATATTTAAATGATGAATCTTGCTCGAACGATTTCATAACATTAAATGAAAATTGTCAAAAATTAAATACCATGAATAGTAAAAACCCTATTTTAAACCTAGTATATTTTCTGGTTCTTTATCTGAGAGCATAGTTGAATTTTTAAAAAAATATCAAAGAGCAGCTTCTATTAATGGTTGGACTGAACTAGAAAAATTACAATATATACCTGTGTTTTTAGAGAGCCCAGCACTAACTTTTTATGAAAACATCGAAAATCAAAATTTCAATAAATGGATTGATTTAGAAAAACAACTTCGAATTGAATTTGAACCCATTACTCATAAAGACATACTTCGATTACTACTTGAGAAAAGAAAGCAATTACATGATGAACCTATGGCATATATTAATGAAATTGAATCACTTTGTAGATGCATAGATTCTGAAATGGCCCAACAAGAAATAACTAGATACATAATGAAGGGTCTTAAACCAAATATTATCAGATACATTGGGATATTATATAATTCACCACTAAAGTTGTTAAAAGACAACATAAGAAAATATGAAATGGTAAAATTTATGGCAACTGGTGAAATAAATCAATCGCCTTCCAAAATAAAAAATGACATAATCACTCATAGACTAAATCAAATTTCAATTGAATTCAATGAGAAAATAAATCTGCATAATGAAAATAATAATAAATTTAAAAACGATATGGAAAACATCATAAAAACCAGTAAACAGTAATTTGGAAGTCTATTATTATCGATAGTATTATTTTTTTTTATGTTATTTATTAATAGTTGTAAAGGTGGTATATCATTAATAATAATATAATTAGACGATATTTTGTTTGATGGTTTATCTGTTCTTGTTCCTGGGATCCAATGCATGTTTTTATTAATATTATGTAAAACGATTATAGGCCTATTATTATAATTTTTCTTTTGATAGATGATTGCTGTTTTATTAGTGTTATCGTAAATATAAGTGTCGTGATTATGATAATCAGCAATTGCGGCTAATTCGTCATCAGACATCCAATAATTGGACAGCTGTTTAATGTTTAATCAGCAATAGAAGTAATTTTGTTTAATTTGTTAGAGCATTAAAAGCATTACATATGGCGTAAATGCCACAGTTTCCATCTGCTATTACATTTTCTCCGGGCTTATAATTTTTAAAAATTGATTTTATTTTATTATTATCTTTTATGTTAGTGTCCATATTATAATTGTTATTAATTTTTTTCAATTTACTCAAGTTACTCATATCGTTTTTATTACTTTTATCGTTTTTGAGATTGGGTGATTTTGTTTTATCATTAAAATTGTCGTTAACGTTACTTAATTTTTTATTATTTTATGAAAATGGTAATAGTCATGTATTAGATTTATAACTTTTTGATTTTTTTGAGTTTTCCAATTATTAGTTGTGTGTTTTGTCTTTGTGACAAATGAAAAGATCGATATTTGTGTTAAGAAATTCTTTAAAAATGTATTGTTTAATAATTGTTCAATTACATTTGTTTATGCCTGAGGCAATCGTAGGAATAGCAATTTTTAAATCATATAATTTTTTGCATTGATTTTTTTAATTTTTGAATAGTAAACTTTATGTCATCATATTTAGGTTTATGAAAATATTTTTGTTTTGTTATTAAGTGATAAATTATTTTATATCCTATTTTTATTGGAATTGCGTCGCCGATTTGTGGTTTTAATTTTTTAAGTTAAGGCGTTGTATTTCCAAATATCATTTTTATTTGAAAGGCTATTCCTTTGGACATTTTTAAATCTGCAGATATACTACGAGTAATCGAGTAGTCAGAGTCTACAAGAAATATGTCAGCTATTTCCTCTTTAATATTATTAATATTTGTATTAGATATATTAGTATAAGTTTGTATTGTGATTGAATCATTCAATGATAAAGTATTATTATGAAAGTTTATAATAGCCTTATTGGTCTGTAAAAAATGATTTCCTATTAATATATAGCATGTTAAATTTTTGACACTAAATACTAATGTTTTAAAATTATGAGAATCGATTTTGAGTTTAATTATTGTAGAGCCATAGACAGTTAATGGATTATTGTTTGGGTCTGATAGAATGATGTTTTCTTTAATTATTTTATTTTCAGGGGAAACAAGCGTGTGTCTAATATAACAAATATTGGCCCCTATATCAATAGTTATTGGTATATCAATATCATTAAGTTTAGCGCGAATAAATAAAGGTTCAGAAATATTATTGATTTTGTGAGTGATTGCTGAATTTTTAATTGACAATGAAGAGTAACAGTGTCAGAAAAACTGATTAACCTATTTATTAGTTTTTTTTTTTTTTAATTGAAAATTGTTTGCAATTTTGTGCTGCTTGTTCTATTATACCACATAATTGACAATTAATGGGGTTATTTTTAAATTTACAATTTTCTATCGAATGATTATTTCTAAAACAGATTGTACATTGCATTTTATTATTTTTATTTTAAGTGTTTTTGTTTTTTAAAATAGCAAAATTCCATGGTATGATTATCTTTAAGATATATTTCACATTTTTTTGTATTGTTCTTATTTATATTATTGTTTGGCAAAAAGTTAAAAAAATATAGTAAACATAAATATTATAAACAAGTAAAATAAATATACCTATTAATGGCTGTATGCAACAACACTAAATTCATATTTACTTAAGTTAAATTTATTATTCAAATAATATCCCATTGGGGATGTTTTCAAAAAATTTTTTCTGATAGAGGTACTCATTTCAGGAATTAACTAGTAGAAGATATATGTGACAATTTAGGCATAAAACAAATTTTATCAACAAGCTACTCGCCTTAGTCACAGGGGCTGGTCGAAAAAATTAATGGTGTCCTTTCCAATTCATTAAAAATTTATATATAAGACAATAATCAGCCTAGATGATCATACTATTTACCATACGTAACATTAAGTTATAATGCTACCCTTCAAACTAGCACAAAATATAGTCCTTTTTATTTAATGCATGGTTTCGAACGATATTTCCCAATCGACAACAAATTAATTCCTAATAATTTACCATACGACATAAAAAAATCATTAATTGAACTAAACGAAATACGTAATAAAATTCACAATATAATTTCAACAGCTTAACGAAAACAAAAAAAAAATATGACAAATTACATCAAATTATTAACTTCAAACCAGGAGATTTAGTTCTTATTAAATTTCCATTTTTAGAGCTAGGAAAATCTACAAAATTAGGTCCAAAATATAGAGGTCCTTTCAAAAAAATCAATGATCTAAATTATAAAATCGAACTTGTTCTAAATAATAAAGTAACTGAAGATATAATTCATGTTAGACGTCTTAAACGACACCACTCAAGAGAAAATATTGACAATTAATCAACACTAACACAAAGTATTAATCATTAATAAATATATTATATTAAATGAGTATTTATATTAATTAAGTTCATAAATCAAAAAAAAAAAAAAAAAAAAAAAAAAAAATAATAAAATAACATAAAATTATACATATTAAGAACTATTTTTTGTTAAGATAAGCGTTCGGCAGTCGACGACCCGAGCGAACCACCACCGGCCAATTAACACACACACGCACACGTATTTTTAAGTTTATTTTATTAATTAAGAATTATTATCCTGTATTATGTAACCGATATTTGTATATATATTATTGTAATTTCTGTGTGTGATTTAATTTTTTTTCTTCTTCTCGCGAAAACCACCGTCCGAGAAAGTTCTGTGTGCGCGAATCGCCATAATTTTTGATTTTTAATATCATACATTTTGAACGTGTGCACGAATTGCCACATATTTTATAAGTTTAGTGTTTTATATCATTTTAGCATATTTATATAGATTAGGTATAGGACCAGCTGGCCAGTCTACGCTCCACTGAATTGTGAGTTTTATATATTTATTTTATTAATTGTTTATTTTATTTATATTTATTTGTTATTTATTTTGTTGTTGGGCCTAAAGGGCCATAATTATTTAAATATTTTTTAATTTAATTGTCTATGTTGCTGTGAATTATTATTTCTTGTTATTATCTAAATATTCTAAATCTTAATATTTATTGTTGGGCCAGAAGGGCCGATGCTTATAATTACTTTTATTTTATAATATAAAGCAACATAGTTACCATTTTATTACATTTTTATATTATTTTTAGTTATGTTTTTTTTGTTTCTACCATAATTTTAAGCACACACAATACACATACATATATACACACTCCTACGCACAATAACATAACATAGCTCACTAGTATTTGCGAGGCGAACCCAAACACTGCTAGTTGAGCTATATACCGCACTACACACCTCACAAACACAGTTGGTCGGTGGTGTGTGACACGCACAAGTCGGTGTCCGGGAGTGCGGCATACTATTTGTAGCACCTGGCCCAAACATATTTATTAGCATTAAAATTATTAATATTACTTATACTATATTATGTATGTTTTGAGCAACCATTGTATCATACTTTATATATTTATAAATCGTAAGACAAAAACATTGTATTCAACAATCAACAAAATCATAAAGACCTTCACACTTCTACTCAACATCTTGCAACTATACATGACATATGAATTTATTGCATATGACTGTAAAACCAAATATTCAATAGCCTATATGTGAAACCATGCGAACCACCATCAGAAATCAACAAACAACCAATACAAAAAAAAAAAAAAAAATTCAACTTCTATAATAAAAAGATACATACCGTAAATAGGGGTGACTTTGATCATAATTTTTTTAATTTTTTATTTTTATGCTTATTGTACTAATAACCAACTGAAATATGCAACATTTTATTATTAATAATTATTATACATTATACCTTTAATTGATTATCTCTCAAACCAATTTTTTTTTTACATTTTTTTATTAATTATAGCTAAGTTAAATATTGATCAATCTCACTTCATGTTTGGGGTGACTTTGATCACTGTTCTGAAAATACATATAAACATGTGTACATTGATCAAAGTGATCATTCTCCCCCCACAAAAAAATCTGTTCAGTAGTTTCTGAGTAATTTTGGTTTAAAGTTTTGGAGTGACTTTGATCGGGTATAAAATAAGTGCTATGAACATAAATTTAAATATTAATTATTAGAAACATATTTTATTATTTATGTAATAACAATTTACATATATTATTAAACATAACATTAAGTTAATTCAGTCATATTGACTAGACATTTATATTATAACAAAATAATAGAAATAAAAAACATAGTACCTAACAAATATTAAATGTTTTCAGTCTTCTTGATTTGGCAGTTACATTTTAACAAAAGTTTTGATTAGGTATATAAATATCAGAAATAAAAAACCTTATTAACAAATTTAATATTCAATTTTAACAGTCTCCTCAACTATAATTAAATAAATTACCTAACTAGGTAATTAACAATTAATAATTATCAATATAAACAAAATAATAACAAAATAATAATTAGTAACTAAGCTTCTTTAACGTCCACACTACTAGGGAATTGGTATTTAGTTCTACCACGAGTATTAATGACCTGTGGTTCAGGTAACAGTGATATCACATCATCAAATGTTATTGTAAAAACATCATTTTCTACAAATTTGAACGTTGAATGTTGATTGTCCATAGACTTTAAACCATTTACTTTCAGTTCATCTTTACCAATTTTTTTTTATTACTAAAACTGCATATTTATATATAGTACCTTTAGCTCTACTAGATTCAACTTGAACCAATAAATATTCTCCTATATTAATGGATTCATACACTGGTTGATTTGGTATGTCTTCTCCTACTATTACAATAGTCTATATTATCAATAATCACCTCTTCTTCAGCTTCTTCAGTCATCTCGTCTGCAGCTTCTTCAGTCACATCATCCTCATCATTACCAGTGACACTTACTCCAGGAGCAATGCGTAAGCGTTTATTTTTTCTTCATATCATTTGTGTAGAACTTGAAAACCGCTGTTCTTTAAGGAATTCAATCAAGTTATCAGCAACTTCGATAGTATGGTCATCATTATAATCTGGCAATCTTCTTAAAACACTGTCTGGATTAAAAGGCATTATTCCTGTTGCCTTAAATCCACTGACTAAATTATTTTTAATTTGTTCATTGGTGTTGGTTTTCTTATCTATATTCATATTATTTAAGCAGTCATTTAACAGAGTATGGAAATCACACTTTGGAATACATTTTGCATTCTTGTTTGTCATTTTATATTTGTAAATAACATTCTTTAAAAGGTCTGAAAAAACAAACATCAAGTGGCTGACAAAGATGTGTAGAATTAGGTGGAAAACAAACAAATGCAATATTATTTTCTTCACAAGCTTTTAAAACATCTGGAGTAAAATGAGATGATAAATTATCTCCTATAAGCAGTTTCCTTCCTGGCAAACTATACGCATGAGGCAAAAAAGTAGAATGAAACCATTCAGAAAAAGTTGTTGCATCCATTCACCCATGTGAGGTTCTGTTATACCGAGTACCTCATGAACAACATGGATCATTACAACATGGGAAACCTTTTGATCCGTTTTGCCTCCATGGATCCATTATACCTTCACTCTTGTACATTACGTAAGGAGGTAGAAGCACTCCACTGGCTAAACCACATATCATTAAAGATATAGGTGTTTTCAAATGATTTATTACTTTTTTAGGATATTTTACTCCTCGGCGAAAAATCATTTTTTTTCTGCCAGGATCATCTGAGACATTGGTCTCATCATAGTTAAAAATATGAGAAGGTGGTATATCTTGCAAAGTTATATATAAATTAGAAAAATATTCACTGATTGTTTCAAAAGATACCCCAGCCCTTGCTTTATTTATATTTTGCGTTAATCTTATTCCTATTAAATTTTGATGACGTTTTAAAAAAGATTTTAACCACTCCGAACCAAGAATATTATTTTTAAATTTACTTATGACAATTCCTGCAGATTCCAAATAATGTTTTTTAAACATTTGAAGTTCTATTGTAGAGAACGGAAAGCCCCAATCTGCACAAGTAGTAATGCCCTTAATTAATGCCAGCTCTTCTTTTTCAGTTGATGCGGTTTGTCCACCAGTTCTTTGAATATGCTTCCCAAGATATATATTATTCAAAGTCCCTAGAGAATTAATACATGCTATCAATAAAAATAATAATATTGATTGTGTTGAAGAAAATTTACCATAAGGTACATTGTACTGTACAGAAGCTTTTCGGATGGAAAGTTGTCCACTGACTACCTTTAGCAATGCCTCATCAAGTACTTCATTACAATAGTTTCTGTAATTTCTCTTCCCCAACTTTGATTTATATGTCCTCATTTTGAAAACCACAAAAACCACAATAATGTCTATATTATAAATAAAAATAATCCAATTTTAGTTAAAATATATTTAATTTGTATGAGATCAAACTGACCTCCACTACTTAACATGAAGATTACTTTGTCATAGATTATTTTATAATAATGAAACTTACTTGTATTTATTCATGGATTCGTTCACTGTTAAGTTAAAATTATCTAGTTTTTTATAAAAAATAGGTGATTATTTATTACTAATTGGTAATATTGTTTTTGAACGTTGATAGATTTTAGAAAAAATTCATTGAATTTCGAGTGAAAAGATATTTATTTACATGAAATGGTAACTTAAGTTGATAACATTACTGTTCATGATGTAGATTTGAATAATTTTCAAGAGTCTCTCAATCGTACTATTGTAACAATTCTTATTTTAACACGCAATCATTATATTATAGATTTTAAATGTATGGTTTCATAAGAATTGTATTATCTAATTTTATGGAGTATAAGCGTAGGAAAAATATATTTAGAAGCTTATAAACATATGTCATATTTTATGGTTTAATTTAGAAAGTTATTTATAACACAACTAATTTGAAATTCAAACGCTTACACCATAAATAATTTAGTTCAAGAAATTTGCTGAATGGTTTATGTCATCTTTGTCGAAATTTCTTTCGAACAAATTTTGTAAATACTTGGTGATATAAATAGAAATTAAAAAAATATTTTTATTGATTTATTATTATAAAAATTAGTATAAAATGAATCTGGCTTATACTGATATTATATTCAAATGTCGGAGAATACCAAATAATACTATATTTTACCTATAATTACTATACTAACTTTAGTGATTAGAATTAAGTGAATTTGATGAATAGAATATATTCATTTTTTAGATTAAAATGAGGTGGGTATATATTATATGCTTTTCATTCCTGAGCGCTGTACTCTGTGATCCTGTGGTAAGAATTTCGAAAGGTGCTTTAAGAGGACGAACATCAAAATCAAGAAACGGTCGAACATTTTATTCTTTTACTAGTATACCGTATGCGAAGCCACCAATTGACGAACTAAGGTTTAAGGTATATTATCTTGAAGTATTCATATGTTGGATGTTACACAGCCTATATGATAACCATTTATTGTTCGATTGATTTTAGCCTCCAAAGCCAGTAGACTCATGGGATGGTACTTTGGATGCTACAAAAGAACCTAATATATGTATTCAGAATAATCATTTCTTCTATAAAGCGAGAGATGTAATAGAAGGTGAAGAAGACTGTCTATATTTGAATGTCCATTCGCCGAATTTAAATGGAAATTTGCCAGTTATGTTTTGGATACCCGGTGGAGGATTTCTTGCTGGCCACAGCAGATCTGATCTGTATGGACCTGAATATTTAATGGACAGAGATGTCGTTTTCGTATCAATCAATTACAGGCTCGGTATATTCGGTAAGAAATATTTGTAGTACAAGCCTGAACTTGTTTATTTATGGACGTTTGATTTGTCTTCTAGGATTTATCAGTACTGAAGATGACGTTATACCAGGTAACTACGGAATGAAAGATCAAGTCATGGCTTTACGATGGGTCCAAGAAAACATCGCTAAGTTTGGTGGTGACCCTGGACAGGTAACAGTGTTCGGTGAAAGTGCAGGGGGTGCCAGCACAGGATATCATTTATTGTCTCCGATGAGCAAAGGTCTCTTCCATAAAGCTATGCTCCAGAGTGGTGCACCTTCATGTAACTGGGCTGTAGCACCACCTGGGTTAATTCGTAAACGAACTGAAGCAGTTGCAACTCTTTCTGGATGTCAAGCTGATACTTCCACGGACATATTAGACTGTTTGCAGAAACAGACGGCAATCGATCTGGTCAAAACTCAGCGTAAATTCTTCGTACGTAATATGATTATTTAAAAAAAAAAAAAAATATTTTTTAGAAAGTAGAGATTCTTGAACCACAAGTTCGATGTTAATAAGCGACTTAGTCTAAATTGGTAATTTTGGGGAAAATTGTTCATAGAACAGTAAATTTGCAAGAAAAATAAAGTCGCTTATAGTAATATAGATTTTATTTTCCATTATATAAATCATATTAACTATTAACTTGATTAGGAATTAACGACAAACGATGAGTGAGTGGCTCTTTTGCTAGTTGATAACATCATTAATAAAGATTTTTGATGTTTATTTTAATATTAATCTATGGCCGGCACCAGTGTGTACCGGCTAGTTCAACGATAGTAGAGCTCAATCAATTGAGCAGCTTAATCATTGTATTCATTTGATAAGTATGAGATAATGAACTTTTGACTTTGAAATAATAACTTTATATGTAAATAATTCTAAGCCCAAAATATTTACGTAATTTATTGAGTAATTATACTGGCATGAAAGTGGCATGGCTATGATCGAACTAAAACAGATCTGAATATTGGTCTGTTCGGAACTCCCTTATACACCCTTTCTTGTATTCTTGTGTTGGTCTTCCCAAGAGATTAATACTCTTGACCCGGACATCGTTTAAATTATGCTTCATTACATATTTCGACATATTTATCATATTAACATAATTTCATATTTAACATATATTTACATTTTATATTTAATAACCGGGCCCGATAAAATACATGCGTTTTTAGAGTGATTACCTATTGTATGATTGGGTGGTTTGTCTCGCGACTTCTGCAAGTCGAATAACTGACCTTTAAGATGTCATCATCGTGTGATTTATATTTGTGTATTATTATTTGGCTAACCCCCATAATTCTTTAGCCATTGCAACCGTACTACTGGCGCCTATGTATAATGGTTGTAATAAGAGTTAGGTATTCTAATACTTTATGTGGACCCTCAGTGTAATGATAATCATAAAGACGTACATTTATGTATACCCGTAATAGCTCTCGTCGATCCGGTGTTGGACAAAGACCTTTATAACGACAGTGTTAACGAAATTTGACTGGAAATTTGTTCACCCGTTTTGAACGAAAACGGCTAAAATTCGAAACATGGCTTTTATTTGTCAATTGAGATTTTTACTTTTTACCCTAAATTTGCAAACCTAGTTTTGATTGGATCTTGCAATGCCTCATACGGGTAGGTGTAAGGTGGGTCGAACGGATATTCACTCGATCGACGCATGCAAATACTTTTTTACACTTCGGGAGCGATTTATGAATTGAAATGATTTTTTTTAGTATGATCCGACGTGGGGACGGGATATTCATCACACTTTTTAATTGTTTCATATACGAAAGTGGGTAGGTTGTGATTTTTGGCGCAGAAAAAATTCGTTTAGTGACCGTGTTATGGTATCAAAAACTATTTCGAAGGGTGTTTCCTGTTTGTCTTCCTTAACTGCAGACTGTATTTTTAATAATATTAACGGAATTACCTCCGTCCAGCGTTCGTATAACATTTAATTGCCGCCTTTAGAAGACTGTAAAAGTGTTCAACCAAACCGTTTGCCATAGTATTTATTATGATTAGCATGGTGAACTGTTATCCGTATTCTTTTGAACTTACGTACCCATGACTGACGTAGCCTGAAAAAGAGTTTATTTGAAATGACGTTATTAGTCCGTCGTTATAGTTTCAGTTCTTCCATAAAATCAATTTTATAAATGCACATTAAAAACATTTCCGAGGGTTGAAATGAATAATTGTTAAACAATATTATTACACCTATATGAAACTAAATTATTTTCATATTTCAGGTGTGGATAAATCACCCTAGCATAATGTTTCCTCCGGTTATTGAATCATGTGATTCAAAAGAGGAGGCGTTTATATGTAAAAATCCAATTGCTGATTTCAAACAAGAATCAATGGTACCTGTTGTGATTGGTTTTAACTCGGGTGAAGGAGGCATATTTGCTTCAGGTAAGCAGTGTTGTTTTCAATAAGATTATCTCCTGAGTAAATTTAGTTAAATTTATAAGTATAGAATAGTTTTCACGTAGTTTTAAAATAGATTCATGTTGAAGTTAAATTACCACAAATATATTCTAATAAATATACTATATAATTTTTAATTTAATAATACATACGGGCAACACATTACCTTTTTATAATTTTGTAAGTAAAAAAACTTTAATTTGATATTATTAAAAGTTATGAATAAATATTATTGATATTAGTCATTTTTATTCTTCAAGATGTTTTATTGCGTGTACTTAATATTACATACTATGATGAGATATTTAAATTTTAAAATTTTTTCAATCTTATAGTTTTCACATTTATACTTATAGTTTCTCCATATTCTAATGGTCATTAATTTTTAAGTTCAAAAACCGGTTCTATTTTAATAGATTTTTTTAGGCTTTTATTATACAATACCTCGTTGAGATTTATAATATACTAATATCGAGTTGAGATAGTGTATATGCAGATATATCATAATATATCATATTACATTCACAACGAACATTGTAACAAAAATCATTTTTTATAGAATTGTTCAGCAAAAAAAAGTTGAAATATCCGGAAATTAATATGGAATCCGGTCGTCTGTTGTCTTATTTGTTAATGTATCAACATCTAGCATTACCCGATTATATCAAAGACATCAGAGATAAGGTTATGAAAAAATACTTCCCAACAGGAAAGATAGAAGATAATTCGCATTCGGAAGTAGTTAATGTATAGTATATATTTTTATAAAACATTTACCTTTTACAAATGTTTACTTTTTTTAGTTTTAATTAAATTTTAATTTGAGCATATTTACGTATAGATGATCAGCGAAGGCGTTTTTTTCCACGGGTGTTATAACCATGGCTTTAAAATTATCTTCTCCGGTTTATTTTTATTTGTTTGATTACGAACAAAAGTTTTCGTTTAATCAATTGTACGGAGAGTATCCAAAGTCTTTGGGAGTCAGCCATGGTGATGAAATGATCAGTTTATTTCCGTTGAAGTCGGTAATTCCCAAAGGATTAAACAAAAAAGATAGTAAAGTTTCAAAGCTTATGGTTGATATTTGGGTAAAATTTGCTTCATCTAAGTAAGTATTCGTATATAGTATTAATTATTTTAATATTTATTAAATCTACACGTTTAAAGTATAGGTAGTGGAACTGGGAAAAATTAAATAGAGGAGGTCATTCCAACGATTTAAAAACTGCGTGTACCGGTTGCGCAATTATTTTAATACAGACTCGTTGAGGGCTTCGTCTCTACACCCCCCTCCGTCATTATGAAAATATATTTTCTCTTGTACCTATAAAGGTAATAAGCGTAAATATAATTATATTTACCATACTTTCGAATTAATTTTGAACCAATTATATATTTTGTATGTTGCTAAGCGCGAGTTAGTAGTGTTAGTAGTGATGGGCACTACCGAGTTAAAATTAACGAACTATTCGTAGTTTAAACTATCTATTCACTCAGTTGTTTAACCGATTAACTCGATTGTTTCAAAATATCTATACAATTGACTATCAAAAAAAATCGACTATTGATCATCAAAACAAATTATATTAATTCAAAACAATCAACCATTATCGTGGTATCAAAGTAATACTTAGTAAGTATAAAAATCGTAGGCATTTGATAGTTTTGAATGCTTATTTTTTGATACGTCAAGTATTTTACTAAAAAAATGTATGTTTTAAATACTTTTTCATTAATTTACCTGAAACAATATTCAACTGGCTTAAATTTTACATCTGGCAGATCACTGTTATTATTAATATTTTTTACTAACCATTCTTGCATACAATATTTTATATTATTATTGGAGGAAGGAAGTTTATGGTTATATACTTGTAATAGAGTTTTCCTTTTCTGTATACTAGATTTTTAATATTGGGCTGAATTTAAAATTCAACATCTTTTCTGGGACAAAATTGAACTAAGATTGTTAATTGAATTAATAATTTTAAGTAGTAATTTTTTTGATTTAACTAGTATCTAGGGATTTGAAAACTATTGAATGGCTTAATCCGTTTTTTATCAACTATCTATTCAATATTCATGCAATAAAATACTCAATAGAACTATCTATCAATGCATAAAATAATCCTTGATAGTATTCTAAAACTATTCATGTATAAAATAATACCAAATAGTTTCGATTGACTCGATTGTTTTCTAAAACTATCGACAGCCAAAACTATTCGGTAGTGCTTATCAGGTTCAATAGTTCAATGGATATTTTGAAAAATATTGAATAATCATACTATCGTCCATTTGAATAAAAACTCGGTATTTTATTAAACTATTGATAGACTACCGATAATCAAAACTAGTGCCCATCACTAGTCACCAGGTCAATGCGAACTGTATGTTTGCATAGTATGATTCTATCTATAATCATGATGTGTAGTCACTATTTGACCGAAAGTAATTTTGGCTAACATAGGATGTGCACTGATAAGTGATAATACTAGCGGAGCTCAGTGTGTTAATAAACGAATATCCAAAATAGTTTAGGTATTATAAATCGTAATATTTGTTATAAAATTGAGGTAAATTAAAATCCATATTTTAATAAAAAATTATTTTGGACATTAGTTTGGGTAAACATGGGACTTTCCTCAGTTTCAGTGAAAAAATATAGTTGGATAACGCAAAAAAAAAAAAATAATAAAGGCGCTTCGTCTCCCTGCATCCCTCCCCCCATTAAAATTCGAACACTGAGAATAGGTATTGTAGTGACTATCCCTATAATTTATTTATATAATATAATATATTTTGGTGAATAAAAAAAATTATTTGTTATTACACTTATTAATATAGTAAATTTATTTTCACGTAGCAAACTATCACCAGTTGTAACCTTTAAACTAAAAACGTATTTTTTTAACAAATTATAAGTAGTTCATATACGTATATTCGTATGTTGTATCCACGTCCAATATAAATATACATTTGTTTTAGGATTCCAACTGTGGATGGAACAGACAATGGATCAGTTTGGCCAGTATTTACTACAGTTGAAGATTCATCTTTCTTGTACATAAAATCAGACCAACCAACAATTATAAAAAATCCATATGTAGAGAAGTACAAATTTTGGAGTGGATTACCTTTAACATCTCGTTTAAACACATCCATCTCAACAAATAAATTATTTGTCAAAAGTGAATTGTAATTTAGATTTCAATTACAGACCAAAATTATTAAATAAATTGTATAAATAATAAATAAATAATAAACTCTATTGTATTATTAATAATTAATTTCAGGGGGATTGGTTTTAAACTTAACTTGCTTTATTCATTGGTTATAATTTATGCATTCATTTTTTCTTTCAATATACATAATTTTACTTTTCATACTTATCATCTTATAGTATTGTTAGTTTTTAAAAGTAAAAAATAAAATATTACCTGAGTATTCCTATTAAACTCTAACAATAATTTATTTATTTTTTTCATTTATTAAATGTGTTGGGACTTTTCTATTTTTATCATAAACATACGAAAGGAAGTTTTGAACTTTCACATCACATCAAAACCTCTTTATGAAACAGAATTGGAAAAAAATAATTAGACATTTAACTCTTATAAGTGTACATAAATATATTTAAATTTATACAGGATTTGTCAACACATTTTCATATACTTTACGGAATATTAAATTAGTATAACATTTTCACTATGTTTCAAACGATACTCTCCATTTTGATTTTAAAATTTCATATGTCTCTGAAATAGTCAAACTCCGCTGCATGCGTTTTAACAACCGCTTAGCTTACCATAAGAACCTGAATAATCACTAACTTGAATCATTTATCACTATCCCAGGCAAACGAATCAAAAGACTTAAAAGACAGTGATATTGTGACCTACTAATCTAACTACTTCATTTTATCATTATGTAGTACCTCCACTAGAAGGTCTCTAAAATATGTCTAATCTGTAATTTTATTTTTTATTATCATCTATAATTATCTATTTATTTTCATCAACTATTTTTATTTTATATGGGGTGGATGATGACAGCTTGCACGTAGCCCACCCTGCATATAGAATAACGATTTTTCTTTACGCCATATCAATGTCATCAACCCGGTGCTGTACAGGTCCTATACCATCACAGCCTTTCCAAAGAAGAATCAGAAATTATAACAGAACCAATAATAATATAACTAGGTTATACAACGAAAACAGTCCTTTTAAGGACTACAAAACTCGGAATGCTGGATATACGCTTAGAGTATGTCATTTAAACATTGAAGGCATTTCTAGATCCAAATGTGATGTATTGTCAAAAATAGCAGAAAATAACAAGATAGAAGTGCTATTGCTATTCAAGAAACACATACGATCGATGAGGAGGATCTTAGAAAAAGAGGATACATTTCGGGATTTCAACTCGTGGCAGCTCTCCATCGCAGAACTTATGGTACAGCCATATATGTAAAACAAGATATTAAAGACGTAGAAATTATAAACTCTCACATTACAGATGATAACATCCATATCACATCTATTAAAGTAGCAAGCCTACATATCGTTAATATTTATAAACCACCAGGTTCAACTTGGTCAGGCTCACGACTACCAATTTTAAACCATCCTTGTTTATATATCGGTGATTTTAATAGTCACCACCAGGATTGGGGATATGAACAAAATGATGCGAATGGAGATTTTCTTCACGATTGGATCACGAATAATAATCTATCATTATTGTTCGATGCTAAGGATAGAGGTACTTTTGTTTCAGCTAAATGGAGAAAAGAATACTCACCAGACTTAAGTATTACCTCAACAGACTCTGCGAAATTGTTCCCTAAAACAACAAGATCAGTATTCAACAACTTTCCACACAGCCAACATCGTACTGTGATGGTTGACTGGGGCTTAAAAATCCCAATCGTTCATACAATACAAAAACCCCGATGGAATTTCAAAAAAGCAAATTGAGGAAAATTCTCCAAAGAACTAGATCTTATTATAAAATGGATCCCCCCTGATATTGAAGCTTTTGACCGTTTCACAAACGCTATTATAGCCGTCGCAAAAAAGAACATTCCCAGAGGTTTCAGGAAAGATTATATATCCGGCTGGTCAGAGTACTATGAGGAAATCTTCGAAGAATTTAATAATACGGGTGATCCCGAATTGGAGGAAGAACTATTAAATACCCTGAATGAAAACAGGAGAGAGAGCTGGAGAACAAAAACTGAAGATTTGGACTTTACCCACTTTAGCCGTAAAGCATGAAGTCTTATTCGTAGACTAGATAGTGGAAAAATTCCAATTCCAAAAAATAACGTTTTTTCACCCAATAAAGTAGCCAGTAACTTGGTAAGCACATCGAACACCGACTCCGACAGAACATGGACAAAATCTGTAAAGAAAAATCTAAAAAAGGCGAAGAAATCATTATCTAATGATAATAATCTTTCTGTAGAATTTAGTGCTAGTAAACTGGACCTCGCGTTATCAAGTATAAAGAATAATAAATCTCCCGGCTTCGACGGAATTTTTCCAGAATTCCTAATTAATATGGGACCAGGAGCCAAAGGATACATTTTGAAAGTTTTTAACAAAATACTTAGTTCTGGTAACGTACCAACCTCCTTCAAAAAATCTAAGATTATTGCATTTAATAAACCTGGGAAGGATGGAAGTGAAGCAAACCATTACCGTCCAATTTCATTATTAAGTAACTGTTACAAACTTCTTGAAAGACTCATTTACAATAGGATTGCCCCCCCCCCCCCTAATAGATAATGTACTGCCAAAGCAACAAGCCGGCTTTCGCCCGGGAAGATCGTGTTGTGAACAAGTTAAAGCACTTACGACCTTCATTGAATCAGGATTTCAAAAGAAAATTAAAACCGCCGCGGTCTTTATAGACCTTACAACAGCATATGATACAGTATGGCGAGAAGGACTACTGCTTAAATTTAGTAAAATTATTCCTTGCTCAAAGTTAAACAAGTTACTTAAATTCTTTCCTAGTAAATAGAAGAATCCGGGTACATATTAATGATTCACAAAGTAGCTGGAGAAATCTAAATAATGGACTACCACAAGGTTCCATCTTAGCACCGATTTTGTTTAATGTGTACATTAATGATATGCCAGAGAATCTCTCATCACGTAGATTTCAATATGCGGACGACACAGCTTTAGTAGTACAAAGTATTGACTTTAAAACATGTGAAGATAAAATAAATAAGGATCTGGCCACGCTCTTAGAATATTACAAAAAGTGGAAACTGAAGTCCAATCCATCAAAAACGGAATTGATAATGTTTCACTTGAATAACAAATTGGTTAATCAGAAGCTTAACATCAACTTCGATGGAATTCAAATTCAACACAACATAGCTCCTAAATATCTTGGGGTTAATTTGGACCGATCATTAACGTACAGAGTTCATCTAGAGAGAATAGCTCAGAAACTATCGACCCAAAATAATATCATCATTAAACTAACTGGTTCTGGATGGGGAGCGAACGCAAATTCTCTCAGAACAGCAACTCTTGCGTTGGTTTATTCCACAGCCGAATACTGCTGTCCTGTTTGGCTAAACAGCTGTCATGTTTCTAAAATAGACGAACAGCTAAATCGGTCAATGATAATTATCTCTGGGACACTAAAATCAACTCCTCTACCTTGGCTACCAGTCTTAACAAATATTCCTCCGCCACATATCAGGCGAGAAGACTTCCTAAGGAGAGAATGGGAGAAGTACACTAAAACTCCTTCCATACCACTATATGATGATATAAAAAATCTACCACCGTTGAGATTGAAGTCACGAAATCCTGGCTGGCCGGATAATTCCGGTACATACCTTACCATAAACGATCGATGGAAAAGAGAATGGAGTACAAAAAAGCCTTATAATTACGAACTTGTTGAGAATCCGGATCTTAAGCTTCCAGGATTTAACCTACCGAGGATAGAGTGGTCGAGACTAAACCGCTTTCGCTGCGGGCAAGGTAGATCAAACCATCTGATGAAAAAATGGAAACTGACGAACTCAGAATTATGTGAAGATGATGGAATGATCCAGACTATGAAAAACTTAGTAGAAGAGTGCCCGACATACCATTTCCCTGGAGGTATAAACAGCCTGCACGTATTGGAAGGTGGTGCCGTACGTTGGTTGTCCGAATTGGAAAAAGAAGTGTGAATTTGTTTTGCTTTCTATTTCCTATAATACTTATCTTGTTATTGTTATTGCTATCTATAATATTTCATATTTTATAATTGGTATCACTTATATCTTAAGTTTATATGTTTATTAAATATTTTTGTTTCTACTTGGTTTACCATACGAATATATTTTTTTTAAATTTTTTTTTTTAATTCACTTTTGTAGTTTTAGCTACTTCATCCTATTCTTTGTCAGGAGTTATCCTATCTTTATAGTTCTTGTCTCATTTTTTGCATAAAAAATTTCTTTTATGAACTTCCGCAATTGAAAACCCCATTTTCAATATACGTACGAATCGTACGACGTAACGACTAGAAAAAAATTATTTTGGTTTTCAATTCGACGACTAAAGGCATACGAAAAATCGGACGCATCGGTCGTATTAATCGTGTCACGTAAGCCACTTCCGTTTGTTCGGGTTGGTTGGTTTATTTTAAGAACCGCGTCGTACAACAATTATCGTATTAGTCGGATTCACGTAAGACACGGCATAACGCTGGGTCCAAGAAAACATCGCTAAGTTTGGTGGTGATCCTGGACAGGTTACAGTGTTCGGTGAAAGTGCAGGAGGTGTCAGCACAGGATAACATTTATTGTCAACGATAAGCAAAGGTTTCTTTCATAAAGCCATACTCCAGAGTGGTTCACCTTTGTGTAACTGGGCTGTGATACCACCTGGGTTAATTCGTATACGAACTGAAGCAGTTGCAATTCTTTTTGGATATCAAGCTGATACTTCCTCTGAAATATTAGATTGTTTACAGAAACTTCCCACTACACTAATCTGGTTAAAACTCGGTGTAAATTTTTCGTAAGTTATATAACTTTTTTAAAAATAATACATTTCAGAACGTTGAAATTTTTAGGTCACATGATTAACATTAATAAGTGACTTAGTCTTAAACTGCAATGATTTCTATAGATGCACATTGAATCCATTTTCGCAGAGTCGAATAGAAAACTGTTTAATAATATTATCACACTTAGGTTAAACTTAATAATTTTCATATTTCAGTAGTGGATAAATTATCCTAGCGTAATGTTTCCTCTGGTTATTGAATCGTGTTAAAAATGAAAAAACATCAAACATTTATTTTTTTAATAATTTATTAAAATTGATCCATTAAAATTATATATATATGGCTAATTATGACAATATTAGTAAAAACAATATCTATCCCTTAATGCAACAGAGTGTACAATATTTTTTGATATCGCATCTTTTGCCAACACAAACTGGATGATTCGAGAGCACGCTATATATAATTGTCCTTGTGAAAAATATGATGTGCTCAAATCTAAGCTACAGACAAACATCGTTTGGCCTTGAGACTTATTGATAGTCATTGCAAATGCCAATCTAATTGGAAATTGAAGGCGTTTAAATTGTATTGGCACATATGTGTATTTTACATAGAAGTTACATAACATCTAATAATCTCATAATTACTGCGTGCGCCTTGACAATAGGCAATACTCCGAAACGCCGTCAATTTAGTTGACTATAAAGCTGTAAATACTTATACAAGAAATTTAAAATTCATTAATAAGTGTAAATAATTTTAAAAACAATTTAAAATAATCATTTGAAAATGCCTCTAATAATTCATACAATCTCATAAGATTTTAAAATATTTTGATACAAATTTTGAACGATTGATATTGAATAAAAAATACAGAAAAATAAGTTTAAACTTAAAAATGTTCAATATTACGTTCATGATACATAGTCATAAAATATGTGGTTCCTAATCTGTAGTAAGAAGTAGGTAATGATTAATTTGGGGAATTTCACTTAATCCATAATATTTTTTTTTATAGTAAACACAATCAATTTAAACTTAACGGAATATAACTTAGAAACTTCAAAACATCAATAACCATTCAGAGCACGTTCGAAAAATATTTCGTTCAACATAAATGAACTGGCTGATTAAATTATACAGTTGACAAATTCATTGAATCTCCAAAACAAACATCTAGCGTTGCTATGTATACGAAAATTTAAAGTCTATATAAGGAACGACAACAAGAAAATGTACGTTGTTTTCATTTACGTATCCATACGAAACGTGTCTCCTGTAATTTCCATCACGCGAATAGTCTGAATCCAATTCATTGTTTTCCGATTGAACCTTTCTCCTATTCTTTGCTTAAAATTAGTCTATGGTAATTCTTCTGTAAATATGACATTGTTATTGTGCAGAAGAACACCATACCATACGTGTCCGGATTGTAGGCAAATCCCCAGGACATGGCCTTACAGAAGCCGATGGCAGCAAGAGGAGGTGGATAGACCTGCCGTTGGTGTTGCGGCCGTCTCGGTGGACGAGTTCGCAAGCGTCACCGTCACGAATTTCTCGACGCAAGTCGGTGAAGCTAAGGTGGTGGTGAGCCGAGACACGTCCACCCAGACCGACCAGCCCGAATCGAACTTCGGCCGACGAGATTTTACGTCGCAATACAACACGAAGAAATTTAAGGATGCTTGTGTTTAAATAGCGACAGGTAAATAAAATATGTATTTTAATATTATATTTATTATTGAATAAATCAATATTAAATACTATTAATATTAATAAATATTCAATATTATTAAACTAATGTACAATAATTTATAATTAATAATTCATTTAAGTTTAATATTTGTTTTCATGTTCTAATACAGTATTCTTACTATCGTGTTTTAGGGTGATAGACAACATCAACCAGCTCTATCAATAGCAGATCTGGATTCCGGTGGCCGAAACCGTCCCATGCAAATAGCATGGATACATGCATACTCATCTGAACGAATTTGTAAAATTTTGATTAATAAATAATTTTGTTGCTAATAATTTTCTATTTTATCATTGTTATGGAGTTATTTTTTAATTTTTTTTTGTGGTATTTTATCCTTCATTCTATTTATATATATGTTATGATTACTCTTTTGATTCATTTATTAAATAGCATTTATCTATTTTTTTCAGTACTATCTTGTTTACGTAATTTTATATGTAAGTTTTATATATTTTTTTTTACGTGTATAAAATGTATAGGTGCTTTAAATTGATTTTTTTTTGTGAAATGTTCTTTTATAGCAATATTATATATGTACTTATATGTACTAACTACAAAGCCATTAAGCCTTAAATGGCCAACAGAATTTCGAAGATTAGTAATAATTCTTTTTAATGTGGAAGAACTTCTTTCTGGTTCACGCGATGTAATATGTAGTGTTGCAAAAGTATGAAGAAATTTGAATACATTTGGAAAGAAGTCTTTATTGCACTTATCAAGAACATCTAGATTCTATAAGACCGTGTACACTCAATTTTTGAAAATATATACGCCAAAGCTTTAATTTTACTTCAAAAATGTCTTGATCAATATCATCTGAATAAATTCACTAAATCTTTGATTACTTTGTTATCATAAGTTTCATAAGAAATTAGAAAACAAAAGTCAAATATTGTATTATTATGGTTCAAAAATCGTTCATTTAACTGTTGAATTAAGTTGTCCACAAAAAGTTTATGTGGTTATTAGGGTGGTCCTTATTTTTTGAATCGAAAAATTTGATGAGGAGTACCCCAAATTTTGTTCTATGTATTAAAACAATAACTATGACAAAGTTTGAGCGTGACAAGTTTACCCCTTCCCGTGCCTCAAAGGGGTTGAATTTTTATTAATTGGGGATGAATTACCATTTTTTTGCATTTACTCTCTTAAATATTGATGTTACGCAAAAAACTTTAAGTACTATTATTGTAGCTATATGTATTTACTAAATAAAAGTTTCTCATAAATATGTTGTGAGGTTGATGGTTATCCGTTAATTTAAAAAAAACTGGTCAAAATTAATGTCTTAGGAAATTTCATAAGTTTTTAGTTTTTGACCTCTAATTTCTGCAATATTAATGTTATGCAAAAATCTCTAAGAACTATTGTTGTAGCTATATATATTTACTAAATAAAAGTTTCTCATAAATATGTTGTAAGGTTGATGGTTTACCGTCAGTTAACAAGAAACCGGAATGTTTAACGATTCGCCCTAATTTTATTATTTTTTGTTAATAAATAATTTTAATTTTGTTTTTACAATAAATCGATATTTTTGATGACGATAATCAGTACATTGATATTTGTCCTCCGATAACATAATATTTAGACTATTAGTTGTGTATTTTTAGACTATGAAACCACAAACACATTATATCTTTAACTTATCGCATTTTTATCTACGAGCCATATCCAAATAGTATTTCATAATAAATTGAAAAAGTGATTAATAGAACATAATATTAAATTGCCATTATCCGTCAAACTGTCGGTTTGTTTAGACGTCCAGTGTTCACAATTGTGTCATAAGTTAGTGCGACTTTTCTACACAAAGTGTTATACGTTTCTTTTTTTTCTTTTTTACGTTTGATTTAAAAATGCCTCGTCAGTATATTTTCCTTTTAGGTAATATGGTTAATCAAATTACTGGAAATAAATTACCATCCAATGGAGACTGCCTTCGGGTATTATTTCATAACATGCGTGTTGTAAATTTAAATTTAAATGATAGTTCGGGCCTTGTTGCTGATGAATGCTTATTATTTTGGAAAAAGGCAAGAATACCTACTCAACATCATTGTGATGTAGTTCGAAAAATAAAAAATGTATATGAAAGTTGGCGAAGCTTAGATAAAAATAAAACAAGAAAGTCTGCAACACAACAGTACAATGAAAAAAAATTTCAAAACTCATTAAATAATTTGTTTGATATTGCCCACAAAGATGCTTTCAATATAATTAAAATTGAAGAAGACAGGCAGTTTCTAACTTTACAAAGACAAGAAGGTCGTGTTGGGTATATGATAGGTGTGGACAAAAAATTATGTGCAGTTGAAGAACGAAGATCTGAGCGAGAGCAAAGGAGAGAATTGTTCAAGCAAACAAACATCGATTATGGAACCGGGTAAATTAATTTTGTTATTAAAAAAAAAAAAAAAATATCTAATGATTTTTAAAAATAATTTACCTAATATACAATATAAAATTGACTATATCTATTATTTTTTTTTTCAGCCCAACTAACAGTGTTGATGTTGTGGAGAGTATATCAAGCGATGATGAACGTTATGTGCTTAACTCTAAAGATTCCGAAATTTGTGAAAGTATTACAATGCCAGTGAAAAATAAACGAGGTAGGAAAGAAATTATGAATAGTCGTTTAGCATCAGCTTTAGACAAATGTAAGGTTAGTGACAGGGATGCAGTTCACTTATTAATAGCATGTGCCGAGGTATTTAATGTAGATGTAAAAGACTATGCGATAAGTCGCTCTTCAATTAAGAGAGCTCGTGAAAGTTTTCGTTACCAAATATCTTCCGAAATTAAAACAGCGTTCCATCAATTAAACTTAAATTCTGTAGTTGTTCACTGGGACTCAAAAATACTTCCTAATTTGATTGGAACAGAAAATGTAGATAGATTACCAGTTATTATAACAGCACCAAACGTAGAACAACTTCTTGGAGTACCACATTTGTCATCTGTTACCGGAAAGGAAATTTCTTCTGCAGTGTATGACACATTAAAGGATTGAGATATGTTGGAAAAAGTGCAAGCGTTTGCATCACATATTTGAAATTATTTTGCAATCAATTTTCTCATACTCAAAACTTACAATAATGTCCGGTCCCGATATTCCAATTTTTAAACGTTTTAAAAATAACTGGAATCAAATAGATACAACTAAATTTAGTACTTGGGTAAGTGATATTGGGGTCAAAAAAATATTGCATAAAGTAGTCGATGATGTTATTATATTTTGTAAAGATACCTTAAGCCAAAATCTACCAAGGGATGATTACAAAGAATTTTTGGAATTGGTAATAATTTTTTTGGGTGGGGTACCACCTAAAGGTATTCATTTTAGACGTCCAGGAGCTTATCATCTAGCTAGATGGATGTGCAAGGGAATATATTGTTTGAAAATATACATTTTTCAAGAACAATTTAAAATTACGAAAGCAGAAATTTCTTCGTTAACAACTATTTGTTGTTTTATTGTAAAATGCTATATCGAGTTTTGGTTTAGGTCTCCTAATGCTATTGAAGCCCCTTATAACGATGTACTTTTTTTAAAAAAACTTGAAGACTATAAATCTGATGATAAGCAAGTGGCTGAGATCGCTATGAAAAAATGTATTAATCACTTATGGTATCTTGGAGAAGAAACCGCTTGTTTTTCGTTATTTGATGACAGGATTGATAATCAAATAAAAAAACAAATGGCTAAAAAACTACTAGAAAATGACGAGCTTGAGGACGATGAATTTACCACAGATATACAAAAAAAAATATGTATTAAAAATTGGCGATATATCACAATTTCTAAAACAGGACTTACCACTTGAATTGTTGACGCATAAATCGAAAAATATATTCCAAAGTTTCAAATTAAGCATGGATTTCTTGCAACAAAATCCGGAAAATTGGCCAAATATTGATAGTTATAAAAAGGCCAAGAATATTTTACACCATTTGAGCGTCATAAATGATGCAGCCGAACGTGGAGTCAAATTGATGGAAGATTTTAATACCAAATTTACGAAAAATGAAAATCAAAAGCAGTATGTATTGAAGGTAAGTTATATGTTAATAATTTACTAAAATAACTAGTGTCACTTAAGATTTATTTTTTTAGGTAGTACAAGAATACCGTAAAAAATATCCAAGCCATAGTAAAAATATGTTGACCAAAGATGCAATAAAATAGTATAGTTACTATATTTCTATCCTTTTTTTTCTTCTTTTTTTAATGTAAAATGTTAAAAATTAAATAATAATAGTATAAAAATGTTATTTTTCTATTTTATATAAAAAATGATTATGTTTCAAAAATCGTCAAGAAACCTTATTAATATAGCATAGTACGTTCTATAACAAAATGTATGTACGATTTTTGAATAACTTTAAAATTTAAGAGATAAGAGAAAAAAATAAAAATTATGAAATTTCCTAAGACATTAACTTTGACCAGTTTTTTTTTTAAATTAACGGATAACCATCAACTTCACAACATATTTATAAGAAACTTTTATTTAGTAAATACATATAGCTACAATAATAGTACTTATAATTTTTTGCGTAACATCAATATTTAAGAAAGTAAATGCAAAAAATGGTAATTCATCCCCAATTAATAAAAATTCAACCCCTTTGAGGCACGGGAAGGGGTAAACATATCACGCCCAAACTTTGTCACAATTATTGTTTTAATACATAGAACAAAATTTGGGGTACTCGTCATCAATTTTCAAAAAAAAAAAATTGACCTCTATAGTTAAGGACCACCCTAGTGGTTATAATTCTAAGTCAAGCAAAAAGAAAAATAATTGCTTTTAGCTGTATCTTTATAATCTAGATGACATCATACAAATAAACGCATTCTCGCACAGGATCAATCAATCGTTTCGTTTCATCAGCTATCGTTCTTTTTCGGTGCACAGCTTTAAATGATATACTTCATTTCAATTTATAGTTTATACACAATATTAAATATTTTCTTCATTTCTTGTATCAAAACAAGTTATTTTGATGTTATTATTAATATCGTTGATAAATTGTCTAGAATTTATTATTAGTTTAATTGAAGGTTTCTATGAATTTTGATTATAATATTATTATACTTGACTAGTATAGTATAGTAAAGTTATTAAAATATTATTATATTATGTATATATAATATAATCTATATTTAAAACATAATATATTGATTTATTATCTATAATATATACATTTTATTCGAGTCCGTCGCGATCTTTGTGAAAAAATACAACTCATTCAGTGGCACACACAGGGGAGGTTAAGGGGGGTACCCCCCTCCCCCAAAAATTTTCTCCGAGTTCTAGGTTAAAATTTACAAATTTTACAAATTTGAAATATGAAAAGCTAGTATTGAATACCTATTATCATTGATAATAGAATAGACTATTCTATTATCAATGCTATTATTTAAGTCAAAATATATAAAGGATTTGCATAATTTCGTTAATTGTAAAATGTGTTATATTTTAATCTTATCCGTCGTGGACAGTCCGCTCTCTGTTTGACCGGACCTTAATCGTTTTTCATTTTTGATTCATTATCTGTTATAGATTTCAATTGCTTTTTGAATAGTATAACGTTATACTTATAACTAGGCTTAGAGACTTATAGCTCTAAAAAATACATAAATATAAATGCAAATATGCTTCTAAAATCATTAAAATATGCATTATAATATGCATTTATATGCATTAAAAAAAAAAAAAAGAAAAATGACCACATAGTACACAAAATAAAACGTGTCTGTTGGATGTAAATGTATTTTTAAACTCCGAAACAAAACTTTGTAGTCGGCTACTCGTAGACTGTTGTACTTTCGGCATTACACAATGTTACAAAATACGTATTACGTTTTATGTATGATTCGACGTTACGTGGTTGCGAGACGCAAAAATAACGACGGATAATAATAATTGACTGAACTGAACACTAAATAAATAATCTATTATTCTATATAAACAATTATCTTTATCGACATCCGGTCGATATCCAGATACAGATTCAGATCGATACAGGTTTATAGTAGTTTGCAGATAGAATATTACTGGAAATATTAAGTACATTTTTTTTTTCGATCGTTTGAAACATGTATATATAGTTATATGTATCTATAGTTTTTAATTTTAAATTTAAAAAAATTGTCAAAATATGGAAAATAAGAATAAAAATTTTAAAATATGCACTCTCCTGCAAAATCTATCAAATATGTAAAAATATGCACATTCAAATTTTAGATCTGATATCATAGCATCGAGAAAAAAATTTATTTCGCACTCTGCTATATTTAACAATAATTAAAAAAAGTATGCAAATGCTAGAAGTCCCTAAGCCTACTTATAACGTTATAAAAACGTTTTGGTGTCCTGGTATGGACAATAAGTATCGTTATAAAATTATCCAAATTAAAAAAATTTGAAATGTTTATCTCACATTTGATCTATTCCTTAAATACGGATTCAGGGGGTGTGATCGCCCCTTCTTTCCCCCCTAAAATACGCCCCTGACTTACATACGGGATCACTTTGTATCTTAGTAGGTAAAATTACACCAGTTAGCATATTTGTTTTAATATTATATATTAATTATATTATTATATAATAATATACCTATAATATTTTGTATAATTATTATTTATTTTAATATTATATAATATACATTTATATATAATTGGTAATGGTTTTGAGTGCGCATTTTGTTTATCATGTAACAGGTAATGTTTTTTTAAACAGCTGATCGTAATATATTTTATCATAACTAAACAATAAATCGAAAACTTCGTTCAGTATAAATTCTGTTATCAACACGTACAGAAAAATCACGTTTTTTGGAATACACAATATCTTTATAAGTAAATTATCTATTCGTATTTATTAAAAATAATGAAATTAATAACTTAATATTTATGTTTATGTTTATATAACTTACTACTTGGTATTTAAGAAAGTGTTTAATTTAGTTTTTTCTAAAAAGTTATTGATATTTATTTCATTAATTACTTATTTAGTTTTTTCTTTTGAGAAATAGAATTATTTTGTTTGTTTTGTTGCTAATTTTCATTAATTTGGTGTCCTTAAATGTATGATACATTTTTTATACATATATGTACTTATTTGGAACTATTTAGTGTAATACAAAGTCGGTATGTGATTTGTTAAAAAATTAAAAATATTTTTAAATATTATATTTTAAATAATATACTATTTTAAAGAAGTATTTTTTACGTAGTATTTGCATTTTTATACGTTTCACAACCAAAAAAATAATGTATTTGTGTTTCATAAATTTTTTATGAATGATAACATTATATCAGTTATAATATTTCATTCAAAACAAGGTATTTTTGTGAGTGGTGCAAAGAAAACCCAACCACTGGATAATTTTGCATCAAAATAAAATAAAAATTTTAACTAAAAAAAAGAAAGTTATTTGACTATGGGTATTTGTTTCTGAGATACCTTAGAATAACCAACAAAAATATCAGAGCACTAACTTTTAAACTTTTGTTTATATTCTCAAATAAACAAATACTTTTCAATATTTGGCGTAAAGTAATACGTTATTCATTGTTTTATAGTCAAAAATGAACAAAGTAAAATGGAATGTTGTTGTTCTTGCTATGATATTGGATTTGGTGTTCTGCAAATTGGAATTGGAAATAACGAATGGTAAAATTAAAGGACAAATTTTGAAATCCAGGGATGGACGTTCATTTTACTCCTATACGGGAATACCGTACGCGAAACCACCAATTGGAGAACTAAGGTTCAAGGTAATCAGTAGACTATTATTTGATTAAACGATAGAATGATTAACTAAAGTCGTATATCAATCGATACTATTAGTATCAGTGGCATACGCAGTGGGGCTAATGGGCTAGTGCTTCCCCACTCAATTCCTCGTATTATTTTTTTTTTGGTATTCGTCAATTGCACCGAATTTAGGACACTACTTGTATAGTATATATCTATTGCGTCGGTATAAAAAGGGTATATTAAAAAGGTAAACATCTATCGCGCCGGTATAATACCGGTATAATAACTTATACAGTACAAATAAAAATCATAATGGCTAAAAACAAAAATTAAAATTAAAATCAAACTATATCATTCTACATACTTGGTATTTACACTAATAGTAGATTATATATATTTACACTAATCCTACAAATTTTGAAAAGTTCTTAGGTCTATTATTAAAATTAGTTATGCCTATTTTACTATTTATTTTTTTGTCATAAATGTTAAGTTTAGTCTATTTGTGATAACTAAGAGAACAAAAAACGTTTTATGATTGTTGCATTACATTATTTTTAAAACTTCATAAAAAATAAAAATATTTGGATGGGGTGAATAAAAATATTTCCCAAACGCTGAGTGAAATACCTCACAGGTATTTGTTGTTCTTTTGCCTGATATGTCACACAATGACCAAAGATACGGAGAAAAAGTTACATTTTCATCAATATATGTATCAATGAGATGATCGCAAAATGTATTAACTCGAATATCGATCGGCACAATAGATATATACCTTTTTGTAAAAATTGTAAAGCTTTCAACCATAGCTGTTTGTATCGAACTACTTAACATTAATCAATTTCTTTGTATCATTCGTATCGTGCTGTCGTGTTTGTTGAATCTATTATTTCTGTTTATAAATGCTAATAGATTAATATTAATTACATTTAATAATTAATTAAATTAATTAAAATCATTATTAATAACTATGAATTTAATTATAAATTAAATTAATAAATGCTAAATAAAATTCATATTTTTAAATTAATTTTTTTTTCTATGCTCTGGCCCGCTAGATATTAATTTTCTAAAAATTTACCCTCTTGTAACTTTGAGTTGTCCATCTTTGGTCTATATCAGGAACGAAAATTGATTGAAATCTAATCTGCGGTTTTGTTACACTTGTCACTTAGCCTTCTGGCAAGATAGTGTTCTGTGTAATCGTATAATGTTAATTCCCATAGTGTTTTTTTTTTCAAATTTTTGATTTTATAAATCTTGTATTCATACGTACTATGTTCATTGAAGTAAACTGTAAAGTATTATTATACAGCAGTATAAAAGTATGTATGTACTTTATTTTTATAAGTCATATTTAGATATTTATTTTCAAGCTACCCTCCCCAATTTAAAACTCCTGTGTATACCACTAATTAGTATAGTATATTATTACAATATTTGTTCAGGCGCCGGAACCAGCCGAACGATGGAATGGTACACTGGATGCTACGAAAAAACCAAACCGATGCTTGGATAAACAAATATCAGGATGCAATGAAGATTGTTTACACTTAAATGTGTATTCTCCAAAATCTGATAAAAATCTTTTACCAATTATGTTTTGGATTCACGGCGGAAGTTTTTCTGAGGGTTACAGCGGAACGTTCGGACCAGAATATTTTATGGACAAAGATGTAATTTTAGTTACGATAAACTATAGGCTTGGTGTATTAGGTTAGTTGATTAGATTAGATTATGTACGATTATTAAAATTGTCGTATTAACTTAATTTATATGAAATAGCTAATAGCTAATACGTCTAAATAATTTTGACATGTATATCAATGGCACAGAAGTAAAAACTTTTTTCAAATACTATATTGTCATGAAAGGAAACTATAAAGGACTAAAGTTTCTTGGTCATAGAAATGTAAGGCTATAGTTTTCTTAAAAAAAAAAAAATGTATTTAAGCTGCAGTGATAAATTGTGAATTCTCTCGTTTTCTAATATAACCGAAGTAGTTCAATATTTTCGAGTATTTGGATGATTTAGAAATTAAGAAAAAAAGACAAAACTTTCACTGGACCAAAAAAAATCATGTAATTCAAACAAAAAAAAAATTCAATAAATAAATGTTATGTACTTATAGGGTTTTTAAGTACCGAAGATGATGTGATAACCGGCAATTACGGGATGAAAGATCAAGTCGAGGCATTGCGTTGGGTACAGAAAAATATAATTTATTTTAATGGCGATCCTAATCAAGTGACGATTTTTGGCGGTAGTGCAGGAGGCGCTAGCGTAGGATTTCATATGTTATCACCGATGAGTAAAGGTCTTTTCCACAAGGCTATATTGCAAAGTGGTACTCCGGTTTGTAGGTGGGCTATTTTACCTCCTGGAATTCCTCGTAAACGAGCTCATACAATTGCCACTATCGCAGGATGCAATTATAATACTTCAGAAGACATATTAAATTGTTTGAAAAAACTTCCAGTT
Organism: Sipha flava; assembly: GCF_003268045.1. Lineage (NCBI taxonomy): Eukaryota > Metazoa > Arthropoda > Insecta > Hemiptera > Aphididae > Sipha > Sipha flava. The sequence continues at coordinate 14,205 of NW_020273631.1, read as the reverse complement.
GATTATATTGTTAATGTTCAAAATAAATTATATGTAAGTTTTAATCTGATCTGGTTTTCCAAAATTAGTAAAATGATCATAAATGTTGTACGTTAGAAACTTGAAATCTGAATGGTATGTAAGTGAATTATTTTATTTTATTATTTTCAAGGCTTGGTTCCATCATCCCGCTGTATTATTTAATCCCGTCGTTGAAAATTGTAATTCAGATCATAATGGATTTCTTTGCAATCATCCAATTTACGATTTCAAACAAGTATCTTTTGTGCCCGCTATTTTTGGTGTTAATTCAGGCGAAGGTGGAATGTTTGTTTCTTGTAAGTTATTACAATCATTACACATACGAGTATAATGTCAAACGGTCATATATTGTTTAATTATAATGCAGCCAAAAATATACCGATAGACTCATTTAAATTTACCAATAACCATTTTATTTTGCTCTATTAATTTATGTATTTATATGCATTATCTGTTGGCAGCTTTATACAATAGTACATCCCTGGTTCGTACAGAATTCCGGGAAAATTTTAATCGTTTACTGTCCATTATATTACACTATAATTACTTTACTAAAGAAGAATACATAGATGAAATCGGACAACTAGCATTGAAAGAATATTTTCCATCGGGTACTGTAAATGACGATTCTCATTGCAATAGTACTAATGTAATAAGATCGAAATGAAATACAATATTGTAATATATCAAACAACTGATGCTACATTAACATACGCCCTGTTTCAGATTTTTACAGATGAGGGTTTTATTCGTTGTACTCTAGATATGGCGACACAATTGTCGTCGCCCGTCTATGGTTACTATTACGATTATCAGAATAATTTTTCGTTTAATCGATACTTCGGTTCTTGTGAAAAACCGCTTGGAGTCACTCATTGTGATGAACTCACTAGTATATTTAAAATGAGCACTATAAATCCTGATGATTTAAATGCAAAAGACTTGGAAGTATCGAAACTAGTTGTCAATATTTGGTACAAATTCGTTAGTTCTGAGTAAGTTAATTTTTTCAGAGAAAGTCTATATTGATATGGGAGATATTGAAAAAGTTCTATTAATGCTTCTTCGATTTGGTCGAAAAACTTTTTTATGAATAAATAATTTCAAACATATTCATAGAATGTTGCTTTTGACGTTAATGTCAGGTTTATTAAGTGGATAACTGTTGATATTCCTTTATTGGTTGTATAAATTCTAATTTCAGAAAGATAATGGCCTTATAAAAAAACTATATATAAAATAATATAAATCTATTTTAAATCAAAAATAATAATTAAAATGTATATGCACTGATATGACCGTATTAAATAAATTGTAAGAAAATTAATATTCTAATTACTTAATAGGCAGTTTCTATAATTATTTCGAAAAAAAGTTGAATTCCGTTAAGTTAATACATTTTTAAACCTTATTTACGTAGAATTTCTTTTTTATGTTCGAGAAGAAATTGTTTTATCGAGTTTATATAACATTTATTATATATTATATATACATGATGATAGACTCTTTAGTTAGCTTTAATGCACGGTATATTAATTCACCTTGTTTTAATATAAATTTATATTAATTGTTATTAAAAAATAATAAAATTATAATAATATAGTACATAGTAAACAAATAGTTTTTTCATTATTGAAATATTTTTCGATTTACAGATTTATACATTTATTTTGCTTTTCAGAACGCCTACTATTGATGGATCAGATGGAGGAGATGCTTGGCCAATATTAACTTCTAATAAAAAATTAACTTTTCTACATATTAATTCAGCGCAACCAAAAATTATTCAAAATCCTTTTGGAGAAAAATATAAATTTTGGTACCGAATTTCTCATTATTTTCAATTACGTCAAACGTCGTTATGCAAATTACCATACATATAAAATTAACTTTAATTTTATCATAGTTTTTACTAGAAATTCTTTGAGTGTAAAAATGTAATGACTAATTAAGAATAATTAAAAACATTGTATACTATATTATACAACAGGGATGGGCAATTCAAAGTTACTAGAGGGCCAATTTTTAGAAAATTAAAATCTAACGGACCAGAGCTTTAAAAATAAATCATTCAAAATATGAATTTTAATTAGCATTTATATACACGAAAATAATAAATTCAACACGCATGAATAATGCAAAGAAACTGATAATATAATAATTAGCATTTATTAATTTAATTTATAATTAAATTCATAATTAATAATAATTATTTTAATTTATTAAATTAATTATTAAATGTAATTAATATTAATATAATTAATTAATTTTTAATCCATTAGTATTTATACACGGAAATAATAGATTCAACACACACGACAGTACGATATAAATGATACCAAGAAACTGATTAATGTTAAATAGTTCGGTACAAACAGCTATGGTTGAAAGTTATACGTATTCATACATGACATTTAGACATTTAACGATGTTTAATACAAAGCAACAATTATTATCGATAAGATAGAGCATAGACGATAAACTTTAAAATTGTATGGTTAATTTTGAAAATATAGCACGGGCCAGAAAAAAAGGCTGCATGATGGATGCGGCTCGCAAGCTGCAATTTGCCTACCTTTGTCATACAATAATACATTAAACTTTAATTTTACAATATTTTAACTACGCTTTATGAACTTTATTTTTTTTTTTTTACAAATAATTATATAGAAAAATAATTAAAAATAAAAATCTAAGGAAATTCTAATGTTTTTAAGATTTGAATACTTGCAAATAACTGATGTTAAAAAGTTTTTGATTATTTATTACACTAAATATTTTAGTGACTCACAAACACATCGTATTAAATAACATATAGTACAGGTTTTAAATTTAATATATATATATTTTATAATATTATATAGTTGTTTTTTTTATTATATTCATTCATCCATTACTGATTATTGTCAAACGCAGTGGTATGCCTTTTACTAATAAGAACACTTTATTCTTATTACATGTGGAGAGAATAATATTTATGTTATTATTTTTAATCATTACTATGATTATAACAGTTATAAATATTAACATAGACAACTCTACGTCAACTTGATTGATGTATAATGTACTCTACGGCAGCTGTGAGTATTTTGCTCCTGTCCTGATTAGCAAACGATCATATAACAATTGGCACATTGTTCAATATAAATGAGAATGGAAAATTTAAAACTCCCAATGAAACATAGTATTTTTGATATATGAAACTATTTAAAGTTTTTGACGACTTGAATTTATAACAGCATTTAAGTACCTTGTACAATACAATTATATTAAAAATTAGTAACATAATATTCAAATAAAATGGTACGTAATACTTTTAACTTATTATATAAGATAAATCATGGTCTTAATTAGTCTCTTATCAATAAAAGTGTTCGAATAATGATTTAACTTAATGGTTAAGAAGATTGAAAGCATTAACTTAATCTACATTGTTTTATTTTGATACTTTATGTTGTTTTACATACATGCATTTCAAGTACACACCTACTAATAATGCCTTATGATAATTATTCTACTACATTTGAAACTGAACTATTGATATGGTGTTAACTTATAAATATCTAGTATTATTTTTCATGTTATTTTGGAGAGAAGTTAATAAACGTAACGGCAATTGAAAACTTTCAAATTAATATCATAAAGTTAAATTAGTCTGCAATATTATAAAAGTAATTATCGTGTGTAATTTTAATTATAAACAAAAATTAAATGTTTTCATGTTTTAAGGAATATGTTTTTATGAATATTCATTGAGCAGTGTTATTGGCGGACTTCTTATTAATACTACTGAAGATATTGTTGATTTTGACACCATTAAATTTAAATTATATTTTTATAAGCCACTCAAGCATTACATGTATTTCGAAGTTTGGTATTGAATGAATAAACATAATAAACCAGGTTTTAAAAAATAAATCTTACTATTAATAATTATTAAATATTTCCCTTTTTATTCCCCCTGGACAATTATAAATAATCTAAATTAAAAATGTATGATGTTAATTTCAATTTATCTTCAATTAGAAATTAGAATAGTCACTTGTAGCAATAATATGATGACATTAAAATGTTATACTTGTTTTAGATTGATATTTTAAATTTTTTAAGGAAAATAAAATTTTTAAATATGTTTATATATTTTTTTTCAGTTTGAAGTAACGTGTCTTTAGTAATTTAAAAATTGTATTATACCTAAAATATTTATGAAACATTAATTTATGATACTTCATGTTGTAATGTAATATTTTAATTGAAATATAAATTATTAGGTACTTTATATCGATATTTTACAATTAAATTGTATTTAACTACGTGTTTGAGCTGCAGTGTATAAAGTATATAGTTATGCAATAAGACATTATTGATTATTTTATTATGGTGTTAATCTTTTTTTGTTATCAATAAAAATGCTCTGCATTGATTATTCATAGTTAGAATATAGTGATACATTCAACTTGAACTGTTTATTAACTCAAAAGTGCATACTTTAAAGAATAGAACAATTAATTAATAAATATTTATTATTTATTGAATAACTTGGAAATATTTTAAATGAATATATTATTATGGAAGTTCATTACTGTCCTAGTATTTTTCAATTTTGCATACGGCAAACTGGTGGTGGAAATAACGAATGGTAAACTAAGAGGAAAAATTTTGGAATCTAGAGGTGGACGTTCTTATTATTCTTATACGGGTATACCATATGCAATACCACCAATCGGAGAACGGAGATTTAAGGTATGTATAATTTGTAAATAAAAGGTATCATTGTAGGTTTATATCAGTATTCGTTACATTCAAAGTAATTGAACGGAGAACCAGTTTTGACAATATTTTAACACTTTAAACAGCCACCCGAGTCAGCAGAACCGTGGACCGGAACATTGAACGCTACGAAAGAATCAAATATATGTACTCAACAGGGATTTACGGGTGGTCAAGAAGATTGCTTGTATTTGAACGTATACTCACCGAAAACCGATAAAGGATTCTTACCAATAATGTTTTGGATTCACGGAGGAGGTTTCAACTGGGGCCATAGTCGTTCCGATTTATACGGCCCCGAATATTTCATGGACAAAGACGTGATATTGGTAACGATAAATTACAGACTTGGTTTATTAGGTAGGCTTGTCATATTGTTGTCCAGAATTTCAATTTGTCATAACGACTTTAAATATGCATGTAGCGGATACGATATTTAATTCTGTGTACTTTTTAAGGATTTCTTAGCGCCGAAGACGATGTGATAACCGGCAATTACGGAATGAAAGATCAAGTCGAGGCTTTGCGTTGGGTGCAGAAAAATATAATTTATTTTAATGGCGATCCTAATCAAGTGACGATTTTTGGTGGTAGTGCAGGAGGCGCTAGCGTAGGATTTCATATGTTATCACCGATGAGTAAAGGTCTTTTCCACAAGGCTATACTACAAAGCGGTACTCCAGTTTGCAGATGGGCCATTTTACCTCCCGGAATCGCCCGCAAACGTGTCCATTCGATCGCCACTATCGCCGGGTGTAATTATGATACCTCAGAAGACATATTGAAATGTCTCAGAAAACTACCAGCTGAATATTTGATGGATCTCCAAAATAAATTACACGTGAATACAAATACATAATTGTATGAAAAATATAAGAGTTTAATTAAATTAATACGAAAAAATCCGAACATTCCGATATGTTGTGACTATTCGGAATGTTTTAGTGAATATCTTTATTATTATTATAGCGCGGATATGCTATAAAAACCAACCAAATATAAATTAAAAAATCTTTAACGTGCATAAGTATATCTGTTACGGGTAAAGTTAAAAAATGGGTAGTTTACACAATACTCGGGTAAAGTACACCTTATTCATATGGATAGTATAATGTGTACAATGTACACTGTACATTATCCAGTGTGCTATAAGTTTAATTCGAAAAAAAATTATTAAGTACCTAAACTATGTATTATTAAGTTATTATTTTATAATAAAAAATATTAAAAAATTAAATAAAGTTATTTATTGGAACACTTTGAGGCATTTTGAGTTGCAAAATATCTCTCCGGATTTACATTTAATCGCACATTTATTTGTTAAATGATTATTTTCACACAAATATTTTTTAAAACTTTGACCATCGAAAAAAATTGTGCATTAGCTATTTCACAAAAATATTTTTTTGTAACCGACATTTATAAAATATTTATACAAGTTTCATTATGATTTATTTGTTTTTTATTCATGTTTCTTATTTCAGATAATATGTTATAATATTTTGATTCCTTTAAATTTACTGAATTTCCATTCTTTTCATTAATTTATTTATTATAATTTTCATATAATTTCTATTTTTATGACGACAAGGTTTTTTTTAAAAAAACTAAATGATCAAACATTAATAAACCGAGCAAGTGAACTTGAAAACCAATAGCACCGTATGTAGTTTAAAATTATTATACAATATCAATGCACACGATTTATCATCATGTAGGTACAATTTATATTTTATCGTATTTTATTAATATTATCTACAGTTCATATTTGTCGTATTTTATTTTATGAAAACACTTTATCCACTCAAAGATAAATAATGTAAAAATTACCTGGTTGATGTACCTACAAAATAAACGTTTTACAAATATGTTTACTTTATCCAATGGGCATGGGTAATGTTCACATTACCCAGATGATGTGTACATTACCCGATTTTCTTACTCTACCCGTAACATATCGTCGCCTCAGTTCAAGACTGCAATAACTCAAATTATGAAACTACTAGTTCTAAAATGAAATAAGCAACTTCTAGAGGTGAATAATGCAAGTAAAAGTTATTGCGTTATAGAACCGAAATCGTCGTAACTTTGCAAATAATATTACGTAGATAACTCAATTCTGATTTTTTTTTGAGTTCTTGCTATCTTGTACTGAGGCGACGATATATACTAAAAAAAAAAATAAAAAAAAATATGCATATGAAATTTAGCAAAAAAAAAAAAAATAATTTTTGAACATTTAATTAAAATAATACATAAGAAAAAAACTTTTAAAATTAGGTAACACTACTCTAAATACATTTTTTCTTCTCCATTAATTATTTTGAAATTTAGTAACCAAAATCATTTTGTAGGTAGTTTTCATCTATAAGAAAAAAAAAATCAATTAATATCAAAAATAAAATAAAATAAAATTTTCTTTTTAAAACGCATATTACATTGTATGACAATCATTTTAGTTATAATTTCAAAAAACCACTAATTGGTATTTGTCAGTCAACAAATTGTTATTTATTGAAAATTATCTTTCCACATCTACAAAAAAAAAATAGGTGCGTATTTAAAAAATATATAATTTAATTTAGAAATGAATCTTTGTCGGTTTGAATTAATTCATTTTCGCCTTTTAAACATTTTAATATTTCAGTATGTCTTACATTTTCGATAATACTTTTTTTTAAATTTTTCATAAACAGATTTATCCTTTATATTACAACACTTAGTAAATATTTCAAAAATATAAAAAAATATAATAAAACAAAAAAACATCAAAATATGCTCTAAAAGATAGAATGTGCAATTAAAAACATAAAATAAACCCTTAAAATAAAATTAAATGGGTGAATATCAAAATATGTAAAAATAAACTCTACAAAAATTTGATTGTTTTAATCGTTATGTTATAAAACAAATGTTGTACTAACGTAGCATATATGTTATGATCAGCCTGAATAAATATGTAAACGCATATAAATCCGGGCTCTAATTACTCTCGTATTATTATTGTTAATTTGGGTGAATATTCGATGCTTGGATAGTAAAAATAACGAGGGAACTCTGTCGGTGAGACCTGAAATAATTTAATATTTTTCATTTGATGGTTCATGAATAGGTAATACCAATCGCCTGTCACAAAATTACATTTGAAAAACCATATTTTCTTCGATACACTGCTTATATTAAGTCAATGTAATTATTGAATGTACTAGTCTACTATTTATTAATTTTTTTAATTAATTTATCATGAAATAATCTTGTTTATATTATCTTCCGGCGGCAAAATTCAAGATAACACCTACCCACAATTTTTTGGTGGTTCACTGAACCATTAAATGTAATATCAAGTCGTCTTTATTTGCGACTATCAATGTTTTTTACATAAAGAAATCACAGCACTTATCAGTTTCAATTATTATAGTGATGTGCTTGTATTAGTACATTTTGTTATTATGTTATAAATACCATGTATGTATAATGATGATAATGTCGGATTGAAAAATATTTTATATAAAAAACATGGTTTAAAGTATTTATTATATTATCGCTTTGCTTCATGCATTTTATATTTAACGTATTCCAACTAATTAACTATGATTATTAATCTTTAGCCATGGCTCGATCATCCTTACATTTTATTTAGTCCTGCTGTTGAAAACTGTTATAATAATTATCAAGAAGCGTTCTTATGTCATCATTCGCTTTATGATTTCAAACAAGAATCTTTCGTACCTGCTATTATTGGTTTGAATTCAGCCGAAGGGGCACTGTACGTTGCTCGTAAGTTAAAAATAGCAGTTATGAATTTTGGAGTTAGTTATTACTAAAAATCATTTGTGTTATGTTACTACGTAGCTCTGTGTAATAAAACGTCGCTGTTGCCCGCCGAATTTTTCACGAATTTTAATTATTTGGTGTCCGTCGTAACAAATTACAATTTCTACACAAGGCCGGAACACATTGACGAAATTGGAGAGAAATTGTTAAAAAAGTATTTGTCAAATGGACGAATTGAGGATCACATACATTTGAACGCGGTTAAAGTAACCTATTTATTATTAAGATTTTAATGATAAAATAAACTAAATATGAATGTACGAATGGGTTTCAGATGTTTACAGATGCAATTTTTTCTCAATGCACTTTTGATATGGCATTTAAATTGTCCTCTCCTGTGTATAGCTATTTTTACGATTATCAAAATGAGTTTTCGTATAATAAAGTGTTTGGATCATGTGAAGTACCTTTAGGAGTCGCCCACGGCGATGAACTAAATAGTTTATTCAAAATGAGTAGTCTTAATTCAAACGAGTTGAATGAAAATGATTTTAAAGTTTCGAAACTAATCGTCAATATTTGGTATAAATTCGTATCATCCAAGTTAGTAAAAATGTATTAATTTAATAAAAAAAATATATTACATATGTTTTGAAAAAAAATGTGCATTGATGTCTTCTTCAAGTATTTTTTAAATAGTCATCATATTTCGTGGTTAGTGTTGATTTAATAAACTTAAGCTATATTAAGCGTACAGTTAAATTATAACATTAAGTTCTATAAAAAAGCATTTAGATTTTTTTTTTCACAATTATTTAAAACTATTGAATTAAAAATAAAATTAGATTGCAGCATAATATTTTAAAAAAAATGCATAAGCATGTTCAATATTAATTGTACTTTTAATTTTTTTTTTTAATTGGCCTTTGTTCGTACATTGCAGAAAAGCGAATACATTTAATGTAATATAAATTTTAATTATTAATAACTATTTTTATTTGTGATCTCATAACTAAAATGTAATGTTTCTTATATAAACATATTATTAAAATTGTTCTTTCAAATAAGTTACATATTTCCATAAAGAAATATGTATAAATTTATTTAAATCATAGTTATATTGTATATTATATTATATTGTTATATTATATTGTATAAATTTGAAGTATTTCTTATTTTATTAATGATTTAGAACCCAAAATTAATTTTTGTTTATCACAGTTAAGTTTTTGAGAAACTCTTATTAAATCTAGAAAAACAAAACAACTTGATTGTGTAGTACTTGTAGTTTTTTTTTTTTTATTTTACAGTAAGCCTACAATTGATGGATCAGAAAATGGTTTAGCTTGGCCAACATATACTCAAACAAATCAAGTCATGTTGCATTTGAATTCAAGTCGTTCTAGTTTATTTCAAAATCCGTATTCCGATGATTACGAATTTTGGAAAAGCCTTCCTTTTGATTTTAAAGATAAATTATAATCACAAGCAATAGAAATCAGTAATGAAAAATTATCTAAGTGTATACGCGTAAACTCTGTGTTTATTTTTACAATCATTACATTACCTACTATTTGAATTAAAATATATAATCATGTACCTATACAGTAATTGATTTTATTTTATATATAGTATAATATTTAAGAATCTTTTAAACAGTTCAAGATAAGTTTTGATTCTATAGTTCCCTAACAGGGGACTGAACATTGATATGTATTTTTATTTACGATCAATTTTTCATAATTTATAATAACAATTTAAATTTATGATAAAAAAAAAATGGAAAAAAATGTACATTATGATTGAACAAACATATGTTTTTTGTGAGGTTAAAGGGGAAAAAAATTATTATGTGTTTTCGGACGTTATGATAGTATTGTTGATATTGATGATTTGGATATTTCTTGAGTTCGCCGTGGGCCACTTCCACTTTTCGGCCAAAAATTATGTTAGTTGACTTTTTTTTTTCATGTAGTTTAAACATTGATTAAATATACATAGATAGCCTATACAATGATAATGTATGGAAGCTCCCAATAACCGACCGGGGGAGCCAGAAATCTAGTAGTATGGGAGCTAGACATTAAAGTGTGCTATTTTTGTTGTTCAGTGGTCATATTATACGGCTTTGAACCCAGGGGTTTCGATTTCGAATCCTGTAAAGTACAACAGATTTTTTTTTCTTATATTTATCTTTACAATAAGACTATTGACTAAGTATATCTTAAGAATTTATTCATATTGAAATTAATTAAACATGGCTGAGCATTTTTTAATTAATATATGATCATTTTAGCTGTTACCTATAACAAAATTACTAAACAATTTTCGAAAAAAGGTTATATGTTGTATTAACGATACAATTCAAAATTGCAAATATGTAAATTTAACGTAATGAGTGAATTAAGTATGATAATATAAGTGTACAATTTATAAATACATTTTTAAAATAAAGTTTTATATACATTGTTGTACATCTATTTACTACTAAAAATTAATATAACTATTAAAATATTTTGTACCTATGTATAAATTTATATCATACGGCCAATGTCGACGCGCGTTTAACGCCTCTCATGTGAACTAGCCCTTAATCAATGGATTTAGTAAATAACAATATTCAATTTAATTTATATTCTTGGAATTCTTCTTATCGCAGTTTATTTTTATTCTACCGGTTTGTGTATTGTGTACAATTTAGTATTTACCAACGCTATCTATTGTCACATAATCCGTACTAATTTACGTGTTTCCATAGTGCGTATAGCTATGGGCTATCTATGTATATTTAATCAATGGTTTAAAGGTTTTAATCAAAGGTTCCGTTATGTCCTTGTACAAATGACTGTAAAGAGTAGGTTGAATCAAGTTAATGATCGTTGTTGTTGTGAGAAAAATCTCAAAAATCTCAAAAATTATATTTGTACTTTGTACAACACGTACGTTGAACTGCAATAATAATGCATGGTTATTATATAAAAAAATATAAAAAATGATTACAATATTTAACCAAAATAATCACCAGACGTATATATAACAGTTAGGCAGTGTGACAACGATATCCGTCTAATCTACAATAGATGGACGATTCGGTTGCGCACATGTACCTTTTTAATATTCGTTCGAGCACAACAGTACATTTCCCTTCTAACTTTAATATAGGCTTAGTACTATCTGTTTTACACAGACGTAATTAAAAATTTGTATGTATGTTTGTTCCAAATCTATATGTAATATTATCCTACATCAGATATTTAACACAAGATTGACGTTGTTTTAGTAAAAAATTTTTTAGGCACCAGTGTGGCACAGCAGTCACGCAATATTCATCACGATTTGTTCGATTCTCAGCACAGTGCTAATATTCTTGCGACGACCAATTCCCACATCTTCTGCTTTCCGTCGTACGACTGTTGATAACAGTACATCGCTCCCTCTCCAGCAAAAGACACATTTTTTTTAATATTATGGGTATTGGAATGTGGAATAGATATATTTTACTGTTGCTTAAAAAAACCCATTAAATAGCTCTAGCAGCATGACATTTTTGCAACCTTTAATAATTTAATAATACGAGTATATTTTATTATCTAATATAAAGTACGCTATCGATTTAACTCGTAGTGTCGTACTATCGGTAAATTATGATAAAGTTTCTGGTAATTTATGGATTTAAGTTTTTATAGTTACATTGAATTTCATAACCACAACAATTTTGCATTGTTACCGGAAATGTATTAATACAAAACGATATTAGAAACTATAATCAAAAGATGTTTACTAATTATAAACTATATATAAGTACTAGTTGAATAATCTGGGAGATATTTTATTACTTAAGATTGAAGCAATTAACTATATATAAATGCTAGTTGAATAATTCGGGAGATATTTTATTACTTAAGATTGAAGCAATTACTTAATTGATTTAAAAAAAAAAATAAAAAATAAATAGATTGAAAAATAAAGCACAATTCTCGTATTTTCTAATGATATTTATTTTTCTTTATTTATACTGTATTAATTGACATTGACCTCAAAAGGTGATTATTAAAATCAACACAGTAAACAAAATATAATATTTCTTAGGTAAAGATACAAAATTATAAATTATGTAAATTCAGCTCGAAACTGTATCGATCTTTAAAAATTCGATTTTCAAAAAATCCTTTTTTATTACACATCTAGATTATTAGAGAAATAGCTATAACAAATTTCAAGTTCATACATTTTATCGTTTTTGAGATATGTCAATCAGTGAGTGAGTGTTATTTTAATCAAATACATATAGATTTAACCATGAAAGTTAGAAATAGATATTTATTTAAGTCTGTTAAGTTACGTGATTTACTGAACCTAAAACACCGGTGATTATTCCACCAGTTACCGAGATTATCCATCATAAAATAAACTTTAATATTATAAGAACACGAATCGCTCCGTGGATGTCGCTCAACCCTTCGTCTGTATACTTATTTTTTGGGATGTCGTCTGTACACTAGGTCATAAATGGATAGACGTGTTGTTTAGTACTAAAAACACTTAAGAAAAATCTGAAAAAAATTATATTTACTAATTGAGAGATGCTTTTTAAGATCCTGAAGTTTGTTTTACGATTTATTAATAATTACATTTTATATAACATTGTAAAAGAGACGAAATTGCGAAAAAATGCATTTTCGAATTTTCGGTTGTGTAATAAAAGACGTACAGACGAAGTCCACTCCTCCGGATGAGTCCACTCCTCCGGATGAGTTTTCGTGTTTGAAATAGGTTTCAATTTTCTCTGACTTCGTTTCACTCGAACCCACTGCCGAATGGCCGTAACGTACATGACTACATGTCTGATTTTTGTTTATCAATTGTCCACATTATATAAATGATAATATAATTTAAATATAAATAACATAATGATAATATCCATGTTATTTGTATATTTCAAATTGTATTGCATGATATTTTTGTGAAATAATCAATAATTTGCAACGTTGCCGCTGTTCGTCGTGTGAATGTCATTCCCATACGGATAATATAGGAAACGTGGATTCGTATGCGAATATAAAGGTTTTGTGAATACTATTTTTTGTTCGTACACAGAAACGAACATGTGAATCATTCGTACACTGATTTTTTTCGTGTGAGTTACTGAATAGGTACTCTGAGTCTGAGCAGAATGTTTGTAACCATGTGTGTTGTCAAACCGGTCGGCCGAGTTTAAGATGCTGGTGCATTACCAAAATCATTACGATTCAGTCATAAGTATTCAAACGCTTAGCTTAGTCGGTTAATTTTTTTCCTTGTGATCATATGTGGTAAGTATACACCCATTTTGTTCGAAAAGCTTATACGATTTCGGTAAAATATTATTATCCGATGCTTTAACGTTGTTTCGCGATTGTTGAAAATAACAAATTGGGTAAAACCCTATATTTCATTTTCAATATTATACTTATACTATATGATGTAAAATTAAATTCACTATCATGTTGCACTTTTTCGCCTTGACCATCTGTAAGATTTATGTACGTGCACATATAAATTGTAATAACTCTACATCGTTTTTTGAGTATATCGTGAGTTATTTCATCGAAAAGACCGAACATATGTGTGACATTTTGTATGCGAATTATAATACATTAT
>NW_020273630.1:2142785-2189695 GCF_003268045.1 Sipha flava | reverse complement strand
TTTTTTTCATAATTTTTCAATTTTTATACATTTTTCAACTTTTCATAAATTTATCAATTTTTAATAATTTTTATAAATTTTTAAAATTTTTCATAAATTTTATGTTTTGTCATTTTTTTCATAATTCTTCAATTTTTATAAATTTTATAATTATTTTTTTTAAAATAAAAAATTGTAAAATTATGAACAGTTGAAAAATTTATAAAAATTGAAAAAATTATGAAAAATTGAAAAATTATGAAAAAATTACAAACTTAAAATTTATGAAAATTTGTAAAAATTACGAAAAATTGAAGAATATTTATAAATTTATGAAAAGTTGAAAAATTTATAAATATTGAAAAATTTATGAATAGTTGAAAAATTTATAAAAATTGAAGAATTATTAAAAAAATGACAAAACTTAAAATTTATGAAAATTTTTAAAAATTTATTATAATTGAAAAAATATTAATATTCATAGAAGAATACCTGACAATGTCAAAAATTAAAATAACTGCAAAATCATATTTTAATGTTATGTCTGTACCTTTACATGGTGTTCAATCGAGGACTAAGGAACACTATCCATGCGCGATATTTATTCTGTACGACACATCGCCTTAATTTGGTAATTAGATAAACAAAAACAAAATCTTATTGGTAATATTTCAGGAAGAAATACTAAAAATAAACTTGACCGACTTCATAATATCATATATACGTTAGAAATAAATAACATGACAAGAAGTAGAACAATAGCAAAGAACAAAAAATATACGGTACAATGTGTTTAATTGTTAATACACATTGTTGTTGTTTAATTATTAATTCAATAATTTTCTTATTTTTATGTTTATACTTTCAACAAACTATTATATATGAATATATGTATTTAATAGTATATAGAATTTAATGAAATTATAAGACCTCATTTATAAAAACAATATTATTCAACATGTGCAGAATCTTATTTAAAGAAGGATTGAGTGAGCTACAGTATTTTATATTATATATTGTTTTTAAATTACAAAAAAAAAAATTTAATTTATAATTACACATAATTGAAAAATATTGAACTTTATTTTGACATTTTTAATTTTTATTTAACTAATAATAGATGTATTAGTTCTTATTAACAATAAATGGTGTTTAAGAATTTAAATTAAAGTTCAATGCGTTTAATTTAATTAGGTACTTGATAATGTTATTTTTATTATTCATTATTTAATTACTTACCTACTCCATTTATTATATAATAAATTATTTTTCTGTAATCAATGTTTACAATATATTTTCTTGTTTTTGTATCAAGGGCCGCCAAATAGTTATATCCACTCCTGAGCATGTACTTTTTATTATCAATTTGTTTTAAATAATCTCTTTTAATCTTTCTGGTTTCAATTGTAAGAATTTTATAGTACCTATCTAAGATTTACAAGACAGATCTAATAGATTACTTGTAGGAGAACCAAATTATCATGTTTTTTTATTATCATTATATTGGAAATACAATATCGATTTTAGACTTCTGTGTAAAAACTAAAAAGGGAACAATGAACATTGAGCCAAACTGATATATTATTAAAATATCATTACACGCGAAATAAGGTAATATATCAATAATGCTGAAAAGAATTATCATTATCTATCACTTGAATAAATTATACGTATACTTTTATCAGAAATAACCAACCTATTTTGCTAAGTTCTGTTAAGTTAAAAAGAAGTCGCAGGTAAATAAATTTATAAACAGAATAAAATTAATATCATAGTAAAGTTACACACGCAGTTAAACAATAATCAAATAAAACACTATAGTACTTCTCAGATAGTTGAATATCATTTAAAAATTACAAAAATAATCATTAAGACCAGTGGTTCTCAACCGGTGTGCCGCGAGATCAATTAGGTGTGCCGTGAAAAATGTCTAATATTTGAAAATACCAATTTATGAAACTATGACAGCTAAATGACAATTAATTGTGCAGATAAGACGATACATATACAGGTAAACTGTACGGTTCTTACCCAACTGGATATCTTAGCGCGTAGCTAGGATTTTTAAATAAGGGGGGCTAACCACTTTTTTGGATAAGTAAGGTAAGAGAGGATATGAGAATTCACCCTTAACCCCCCCCCACCATCTACCACCAAGTTTCTAAACGTAATTCAAGCATTTTAGTATAGTTTTAAAAATATTTATTAATATATAATTTATAATAATAATAATAATTTTGGTTTCAGTGTTCAGTCACTTGCTCCACTCTGACAGCTGCATCCTCTTAGGCGAATTTCTGGCAAATTCAGTTATTTCACTTTCATCGAATTGCTCTTTTTTATTTATATTAGCCATATCTAACCCATTCCGTCTGTTTTCCGACATGGTGCTTCTTAAAAAAATTTTTAAACGATTAAGTGCTGAAAACGTTCTTTCCGGAGTGAAAGAGGTAACTGGTAACGTGGCGAATAATTGTAAAAGTATTTTAATGTTAAGTCGAAGATTGGTGCGATGAGAGAGTGAATCAAGAGCAGAATTCGGTTTTGGAATAGTATTTTGACTCCATTGTTGCCTCCATATGAACAGGTCAGCTCTGATTGTAGATGAGGTATCATCATGGAGATCTTGGACATATATTTTAGCAGCTTTTATAATATTTTTATCGTCATACATATTTAAATTGGCCGGAATAAGTCCTTCAAGTGGCATAACATCAATAAGCCTTTGATCAAAACGAGCATCCATTGATTCTATTAAATAGTCAAAATACATTATACATGGTCCACGGGGAGGGGCTATAGCCCCCTTAGCCCCCCCCTTGGCTACGCCACTGCGTGTAGCCAAAGTATTTGTTGTTGGCAAGTGCATGAGTGTGCCACGAAAACTTATAATGTATAATGATGTGCCGTGAACAAAAAAAAGTTGAGAACCATTGATTTAGACGATTAGCAAGTATAATAGTAAGGAATACACAAAAATAAGGCAGAGAAGTTGTAACTCTAAAAAAACACTAAATATGAAGGCACTTAAAAACTCTATAATATGTTCTATTTTTTATAAAGCTATTTATTTATAAAATATATAAAAAACTTAAATATTGCATAACATTAAGTCATTTTTCACATCCTACTTTAACATCACAATACTTATAGTAAAGGACTTAACAGTCTGTCAAAAACACATTGACTCCAAGTTCCAATAAATAACTCTTTAACAAACTGTTAAATTTATTATTAAATAACTGTTAAACTGATAAATTACTGTTTATAGACATTTTAATGTTAAAACCATACACAAAAACAAAAAGTTGACACAAATTACAAATAGATGCACATACACAAATTGCAGGACTAAGATTAAATGACTATAATATTAAATTATTTACGAACATTGACAAAATTTAGTGCAAAGACATTTTTTTATATTGTTTATAGAACTATTAACATCCTATCGGAAAAATTGATGTAAACTTCATGTTGTTTATAAACAAAATTAATCTAACCGCCAATCCTGGAGACATATAACTAGGAAAAACGTTCGTCTGCGAACAGTCGACCACCATATTAAATAATTTAAATTTAAAATTATTTGTAATTTGACAATATATTGGTGGTATATAGATGAAATAATAACATCGGTAAAAGAAGTATTGAAGAAATGACCAATTATTTGAGATGTACATCTTAAAGTATAAAATGCAAGTAATCTGCTCTAAAAACAAAAAAACTCAAAATATGCATTTAAATGCAAAATAAAATTTCAAAATAAGCTTTGTAAAAGTGTGAAACATATTTGCTCCGTATTCTGCTATTTATGTGATTCTGGAAAACAAACATTCAAATGCTATAAAGTCCTTTGCCTTACTCATAAGTAAGAATGTTTTATATGAAAAACATTTAAACAAAACAATTATATATAGACTATAGGAAAATTTAGAACTGAAAAAATTAAGCACAACATTGCTTGTCATATGAGATACTTTATTAATAATTTATTACATTTGTGCCATTAAATACCAAAGTACAGCAAATCAAAATAATACTTAGGATTTCTTTATGAAAAAAATTAGTAATAAATAGGTGACTAACAATCTTAGGTTAGATTTCCAAGGACACACATATTTTATATTTTTATCTTATAATTCTTTTAAAACTTAATTATTATAAAAAACAGTTTAGGTTGAACTTTTTTTTTTTAAATCTTGCTTTTTGTTTTTAATTACTTAATAAGTTGTACAAGAACAAATATCTAAAGAAAGTAATATAATAAATCAAATATATGATTCGGTATGAGCCAATAATGTTTATACCTAGAATATTTCATAAGTAATTTATTGATATAATTAATTTTTAGAAATATTTTAATTTGATAGGTAAGATGATTCTACAATAAAGCTTGCAATATAAATTAACAAAATTTTAATTTAATTGGTAGCATTTTGCATCTGTGTGTTCTTTATTCTAAATATATTATGTGTAAGATATACATTTGCTCCTGTATCATTTGCATAGCTTGTTTATATTATAAATTAGAACATTAAGAAAATCGATTATGAATATAGTATAAAGCATTTTTTTTTATACATATAAATATATTTTTTGTAATAATTTTAACCAAATGTTATAGATTAAGACAATATAAAATCCATTATTGTTTGATCGTAAGAAAATTATATATCTGCAAATCCGTGGTAGGACTTTAAGGTTGAAGCCATAATATAAAAATTATTTGAACTTCAAAAGATTTTCCTTTAATTTATCCTTGTTAGCACCAGAAAACCGAATGACCTCTAAAAACAATCAAGATGCATTAAATAAAGATAAATATAAATTGATAAAATATAACAAATAATAAAAATATTACCTCTTTTTTCGCTTTTAGGAAAACAAAAGTGGGCATAGATTGGATGTTATATTCAATTGCAGCTTCTTCACATTCATCAACATCAACTTTTAACATTACTACATCTGGGTACTCATTAGCCAACTCCTATAAATTTAAAGACACATTTATAAATAATTAAATAATTCTTAATCTTATGAAAGATAGTTATTATTTATTAAAAATTTTATAAATAGTAAAAATGTAGAAAAATTATATTACATTAATTATGAAATTAATAGATAAAAATAAATCATGAATTTTACTATAACAATGTGATTATTTTATGAGCATAAATAAAAATGTAAAGTTTAAAAAATCAGGTTTTTATACCTTAAAAAAATCCAAGTAACCCATGATTCATTAATTAAATTAATTAAACATTTAAAAATAAGAATGTATTAATTTTTGAATAAAATTAGTAAATTCTATCAACTCGTAAAGATTCATAACCTTATTTAATATTAGATTACCTCAATGAATGGACCCATTAACTTGCATGGACCGCACCATTTAGCAAAAAAGTCAATGATGACCAATTTGTCTTTAGCATCAGTTAATTTAGTTGCCAAATCGGCCTGAAAATAAAAACATACATATTATTCAATATAATAAATAGTAATAAAATTCAAATAAAAAAAGTATGGGATACTCGGCTAGTAGTTACCAGTAGTTAGGTTAACTAACCATACAAAGTATAAAAAAAGGGTTATCGTTTATAAATGAATCAAGTTATTCAATTTTATGCTATCTATTTAACTAATACACATATAATATAAATTACACAATACTATTAAATATATTTATTTTTTTATTTATATAGAACAATTTGTTGGAAAAAATTATCAAATAACAGTAAATATTTATAAATTGAAAATGCCAAACAGTCATATAATTACAAATATATAGTTCT
Source organism: Sipha flava (assembly GCF_003268045.1). Classification (NCBI taxonomy): domain Eukaryota; kingdom Metazoa; phylum Arthropoda; class Insecta; order Hemiptera; family Aphididae; genus Sipha; species Sipha flava. The sequence continues at coordinate 2,183,921 of NW_020273630.1, read as the reverse complement.
CTATCAAGATTTACCCAGAGCAAAATCTACCATGTTCATAAAATATCATTGTTCAACTGATTTAATGTCAAGATCCCCAAAGTTAATAAAATAAAGTCAATTACCTCATCACCACCTAATAAAAAAAAACTAATTTTAGCTTAATTATCTGTTTCTCCAGTTACAAAACAATTTTATCATTAATAAAGTTAGTTTACTTGAGTGATAAATTTTCACATTTAATGTGTTTTAAATATAAATTTTCAAAATTTTGAATAGAACGTTCTGCATTCAGACTTTGTTAATGATTTTACAAAAAACTAAATATCTGGATCAATCGCATTGAAAAATATTGATTTGAATAGAACATACCGCTAACAGACTTAGTTAAAGAATTTATCAAAAACTAGGTATCTGGATCAACCACATTGAAAAACGTTATTCTGAATATAACATTCTACTAATAGACATAGTTAATGATTTATTATCACACTAGTAAAAATGTTTGATGTCCAGCAAAGGAGACACGGGTCAGCTTGTAATGTATAATAATCCACTGGGCCGCAAAGCCACATAGACTAGAACTCAAACCCGCATTAAAATTATTGATTGTGTTATTATTTATTGGTTATTGACTCTATTACTGTTAATAATTTGTTAATATGAAAAAAAAATGGGGGAATATCAACTCATGTTAACAATGCTGAACAATGCAAGATTTAAAAAACAAACAATATTATATACCTATTGTAAAAATAACTGATGGAGATATATGGACATATATTATTTACCAGTATTTCCTTAAAATAATAATTATGTTAAATTAATTAATTATATAATTATATGAAAATTAATGAATTAAATTTTACATATAAATCATGGAATATTAAAATAATTGCACTTATATACATTTTCTATGAGGTATTTCATATTTAATTATTACAACTAATATCAAAAAAATTTAAATAAATACTAAATTTAATAAAAATGTACAATTAACTCAATAATAAGTAATTAAGTTACGTTTAATTATTCCATTACCATGGTAATGTTTTGTAAAACAAATGTTGCAACAACATGATTTGAATTTATAAAATTATCATCTCAATGTTAATTTAAGTATTGAAAATAACTTGTATAACAAGATTATCTTTAAAGATATGCCTTACTGTAACAAATAAAAGCCAAAAAAAGATAAATATAGACTTGAAAGGTACAATTTATAAGGTTAAGTCATAATAATTATCATGAACAAATGTTTTATTTCCATTTAAATCATAGCTTAGCAACATAAGTTGTTCTCACAACATTTTATACCTCAAGGAATAATTCAACTTTAAGCTAGAGGACTAGAATATCTGGTATATGAATAAAATAATGGATTCTACATACAATATGTCAAATAATATAATTATATGATGTAATATTCAATATTTCAATACTTATGACCACTTTTCAGGAATATAAATGATAAATCCAGATTACATAATAATTAATTCAAAAGTTGATATTTTAATATCAATTCAAATTAATTCGCTATCACTAATAGTGTGATACGTGTTTTTATCGTACTTTCTAGAAAATACTCTTTAGCTTTAGTTATATTTTATTGATTCCATAGACTGCGATTTTTCTCGAAAACGAGTTCATCAAATTAACCCGCGGACTGCTGTACACAATTGTCCCTACTGAGAAACCATAGATAAGGGAATACCCACTTACTCAACCAACACACCGCACGCACACACAAACATTCGTAATACACACATACAAGGATATGTGCAAATTAAAAACTCCAATTACTACTACGGCTAGACGATCGAGGATACATTGAATAAAACGCCCTCCACCTCACCCAGAGGGGTCCTCTCGTAGGCGGTGGCAACGAGATCGAGCTTGAGCATTCGAAACGTGTGCATTACGTAACGACGATAACTACGACACGACCTTGTTCGTCACTCGCGCAATGCGCGCAAAACGAAAGTTAGCCGTCGCACGACCAAACAGTTCGTACGAGAACAAAGGAAACAGATATGAAAATCGGAACGAAATCGTACGATGATATGGTAATGCGTAGTCAAAATAGAACTTACGGCATCGCTGACGAGTTGAACCATGTTGAATCGGACGTGATTGACGGAACTTGACGACGACGACGGCAGCGACACGAGAGAGACAAGTGGCACGGACGAACGGGTCTGACAAAGTGAAGCGCGAACGCCGCGGCGGCGTTGGTCGATTCGAATATAGTTTATGGTGCGCGACGTTGGCAGCGCGCGATACACGCGGAACAATCATGGCGGAGACCCGCAGTGCAGCCAAAACGTCCGGTTTGATTTCCCCTGTTCGCGTAATATTATTACGATAGCGCTCCCGAAAATATGCGGCACGTGAATCACATCCGAACACGAATTGGTTGGCGGCTGGGTAGAGGGCTCGGAGGTACTTTAGGTTCGACGTTTGAATAGTTCGTAGTGATTTGACATTGATTTTGATCATTGAAATCGTTTAATAGACTGATCCGTAATCAATTATAATATCATCTAATAATAATAATATCATGATTGTTATAATAAATATAAATCAATATAAAAATAAATATAAAATATGCGATAAATTGCATTACATGATTCAGGAAGTATAAATAAATGTATGAAAATATTATTTTATTTTATATTTTATAATATATTATATTTTATTACTTAATCAAATATTTTTTTATGAAAATAAATATTTATAACTCTAAAGCAGCGGTTCCTAATTTGGGGTAATTACCCCCCCCCTCCTACCCAAGTGGTAAAATAGGATTTTTTCGAGGGATAAAGACTGGAATAATTTTTTTTTTTATGTACTTTATGTATTACTCTGTAGTAATGGATGAAATTACGAAAGACATACAAGGCAAGATACAATGGTGTATGCTGATGGTACACTTTAGGTACGTAAAAATCTGGAAGAAGTTATTTATAGGTTGGATGAGTGGAGGTTAGCCCTTGAAGGAAAGGGTTTGAGAATTAGTAGAAATAAAATAGAAAATATAGAGTAAGACTTTGGAGGAAGATACCAAGACGTTATGTATAAAGAAGGAATGAGGAGACCAATAACATTAAATGGTTATGTGATAGTTAAAGTCAATAACTTTAAATATTTTGGATCATTTATACAAAAGGACGGGGGTAGTGGAATGGATGTAGAACACAGGATCAAATGCGGTTGGATGAAATGATGAGAAGCGTCGGGCGTTTTAGACAATAATAGAATTTCAATGAGGCTAAAAGGTAAATTGTACAGGAGTGTAGTAATATCAACTATGCTATATGGTTCAGTGTTGAGCGGTTGAAAGGAAAATACAACAGAATAGGAAAAGGCTTATATGGATAAGTGGAGTGACAATAGAAAATAGAATTAGCAACAAATATGTAAGAGGTAGTATTAATGTAGTGTCTATAGTGGACAAGATGAGATAAAACAGACTGAGATGGTTTGGGCATGTGATGAGACGAGAGTAAACAAATGTAATAAGAGATGTTATGATATTGAACGTCGAAGAGAAAAGATGAATAGGAAAACTAAAAAAGTGATGGTTGGATACGATTGAGAATGATATAAGGACCATTGGTCTGTGCGTAGAAATGTATGAAAATTAATTTTCGTTTCATCATCATGAAGATATTTTTAAAATAAATTTAAAAACCACGTTTGTATTAGATCACTGTTGCAAGCACTATGATAGAATATCAGTCAACGCAATTTGATCGGAACAAACAAAAACGACTGCATCGAGACGCATGCAGAGAAAACAGATGAATTTTGTGTCTAGACGTAGAAAAGTTCTGTATTTTTACGTTGTAAGGAAAACATACCTTAATTAAGTTCCTTAGTTATCATTAAACTGTATTAATCCACACAGTTAAAACCTTTTTTGATATACAATTTTAACATACATTTTATATTTGTATTAAAGCTCATGCTTAGGTTAGTTACAACTTTTATTATTACCAATATGATTAAAAAAAAATACATTTAATTAATTGTTAATCGAATAAAAATTAGCTAAGTAGATAAAAAAAAATTAGTTGAATAAAAAAATTCGTCAAATAATGTAAATTAGTTGAATAAAAATTAGTCCGATTATAAAATGTAAGGAACAGAAATTGATCGAATAAAATATTATTGGAATGACTAATCATACCATGTAGAGTGACTAAATTAGTCATACAGTACTACCGTCTAAGTCGGTAAAAATTAGTCACTTCTATCCATCATTATCCATCATTATTCATAAACTTAAGAACGCCCTTATATAAACAGTACCTGAGACCAGAACACCCACTTCACCCCATCCTAGATCCGGCACTGCCTATCAATTTATCTGTCTAACTTAATTAAAAAATTTCTATTTCAATCAAAATTTGACAAAAAATCGACAAACCGATCGTTTCGTGTACGAAGGACTTAAATTATAAATTAATTAATCTATGTTCTTATTTATTACTAGGCAGTTACACTTAAATAATGATATATGCTGGGCAGCGGCATAGCCAAGATATTTTTTTGGGAGGAGCTGATCAATTTTTTCAAGACTTTTGTAGCGACTTTTATGGATCATTCAAATAATTTTTAAATTTTCTTAATATTTTTAATATTTTGGGGGGGGGCTGCAGCAGAGATAGGCTAAAAGGCTTATAGCTTAGAACGGCTATTTTTTTTATAGAATTAAGTGTTATTATTGACCTATTAGGTATATTTATTTTAATATATTTTTTTTATATAAACACGAGTAAAAAAAATTTTAAAAAGATATAATAATATATTAATATATACATTGTATGATACGTACCTATAGGCTATTGTAAGAATATTAAAATTATTATTACAATTTGAAAATATTTCATTTGTAATAAAATAATTACAGTTACTTACTAGTTATTATTAATAACTTATTAGTACCTATGTACTTATTGGGAACATCCGACTATCCGAGTATAGGTATTTTCATATCTGACTGTTTATATTTCCGTTATGTGACTGTATAAGCATTGTTTATTTGTATACATATTTGTAATAACATAAATATAGTGACGTCAAAATACAAACTAAAGGCTATACTTTTAGGCACCACTGATCACGAGGGAGAACTGACACTAAAAGGTACGGTATTGTAAGGATAATAGTAAAAAATCCTTCATAGATGCCACTGAATACGGAAGGTTACGGTTACATCACTTATGTGTGGATCGACCTTTAGTGGAACTGGTGCTGTGACTTAAAAATAGAGTACAATAAAATTGTAGACTATATATGTAAATTTAATAGGTGTCTCTAATTTGAGACTCTACCATGGTTTTATTTTAATATTTTACAATATTTCAATGTACTTTTCTTATTCTAATGTTCTTATACTGTTAACTAGCGATGGACATAAGTGACTAATTCCTACTTACTTAATCGGTAACACCGTGTGACTAATTTAGTTACTCTACGTGGTATAATTAGTCATTTGACTAATATTGTATTCGACTAATTTTTATTTATTCAATTTTATTATTTGACTAATTTTACTTCGACTAATTTTTATTCAACCCACTTATATTATTTGACTAATTTTATTATTCCACTAGTTTTTATTGTCTACTTGGCTAATTTTTATTCGATTAAAAACAAATACAAATTTTATAAAAAAGACATTTTTTTTTTGCCTAAGGTTGGTAATAATAAAAATTGTAACTAATTTTAGCATGAATTTTATTAAAAAATGTAAAACATATATTACACAATAAAATTATATATCAAAAACTTAAATTTAGCAGAATTCAGTCGAATTAGTCGATATTAGTCGTACTACGCGATGAAAATCGACTAATATTCGATAGTAACAAATAGTTCCTTCTGTCCATCATTACCGTTAACTATAATGATATACTTATAGAAGTTAACGTTTATTTTATCTTTTACATATAATATTGTAAAATAAGATTAGATATATTTATTTATTTTATATATATATATATATATTAATTACTACATTATATATTCATAGAATTATAGTTAATGTATGCTGTAGAGCTTATAACCATAAAAGGAGATAATACTGTCATCTGTAAACCACTTCCTGTTGATAATTATTATTTTAGTAAATCAGTTGTTATTTGATATTGTCCGTCTATTGAGTTATTCTGACATTTATTTTATTTATTTTGTGCTTTTAACTTATAAACGGTATAATGTTGTTTACATGATATTTAATTTCAAGAAAATAGTCAATATATAAATATCATTTATGAATGACATCACTAAAAGCATATCAACGATCACCATGGTGCACATATTAATATGGTATATTTATAATTATACAAAATGTAAATACTTGATAATGAATTTTTAATTTTAAATCGGTTGTACATTAAAAATATAACAATACCTACTCCAGGCTGATTATTTATTTATTTATTTATATATTAATTTACGTATATTAACATTAAGACACTTTTATTTTATTTTTCAATATTGTAATATTTAAGAAAATATAGAGATGCAAATGTTACCATAACAAGAAATGCAAGTGATGTCTGCATTGTTTTTATAAAATAATAATTGAAGAAAAAAATCATGACCATAACTAAATTCTGCAAAAATTATTAAATATATTTTTATAAAATAAAAGTGATTATATCAGATCATTATAATAGATTATATCAGTATGAAAATATACAACCTAAAACTATTTTAAATAATATTTTTTTTTGTATAGGTACCTGATGAAAATACATCAATACATCATAATGAATTCAAAATATACAACTAATTGTTTTGGTTTTTATAATACATACAAATTTAGTACATTAATATATTAATTCATTTATTGGCAATCTAATTGTCACTACTTCCTAAATGTAATGAGAAATGTAATAATAGTACTTGTGAATTCAATATTGGCTATTAAAAAAAAATAATAAAAAAAATTATATAACTATTTTAATCGAAAATATGAAACTCCCGATTTATTGAATATTTTTATAGAAGTTAGTTTTATTTTGTTGGTAAAATATTGAATATGAAGTATATTGAAAATATTATAAAAATGTAAATTTAGGTTAAATAATTAACCAATAATAATATTATTTTTTTTTTTTAAGTAGGAAAAATAAATTACTGAAAAAATATTTTAAAGTGATTATAGTTATATGTAGAATCGTAAAAAAACGTATAAAATATTTACCTTATGTAAATAATAACTTTGCAAATTTAAATGTTGTTTAATGTGAATAATTACTGGTATTATGAAACGTTACCAACATATTCTATATTTTATTCTGAAACACAACATTAATACCTTAATAATATAAAGTACATAATACGAGTATAATCAAAAAAATACAATAACATTTATTTGTCTCATCTACCATTATATTATAATCAGGTAGTCTCCTAAATTTTATTTCTATAAAAACAAATTAATTAAAACTATGTGTGGATATATTATGGACAAAATAGAACGAGAGTAGAAGTGGAAAGGAATTTTATTTTTGTTTTTATTATAACGTACGCATGAATGTATTTACAGTCATCAATTCAATCACATATAAATATTTTTCATGGTCAATGGTATATAATACAGCAATATTATGTGATAATTAATTATTGTATTGAATACTTAAACTTATTTCTATAACTATTTTTATTGCAACTATGGGCAAACTAAGTTAAAAAAAATATAGACATCGTAGAATATCTTTAGATTATATGGTTTAAATATTTTTTTAAATTTTTAAAATTGTAGCTACACATTAAATGTTTAATCATATATCTGGTATAGACTACATGTTGTCGTATTTGTCGAGTACCTATTGTTTACATAAAAATATAATGTAAAACTATATACGAGTATTTATTGTTTGTAATGAAGTAATTGTATGAGTTTTAATTTTCATTATTTTTTCAACTAATTTAGTTGTTAAGTTATGTAGAAGCTATCGAAAATGTTATACGTAGTTTGTATAAAAGCTAATTGATGTAAAAAAAACCACGCTTAAACTACGTTTAATAGAATAGTATTTTATTATGTTGCTCGTATATTTGTTGTTATAAATTTAGAAGCAATGAAAAATTATCAATACTGAAAAATAAGTCCTAAGTAAGATTGGTGTAATACTCGTACAGTAAATTATCTCTTTACATAATCATTAATATTCGTGAAAATAATCAGTTATGATGTAATTCAAATATTTGCACAAAGATTGGTTGAGTTAAGTTTTCTAAATGTCAGCAATAAATTTAATGTCTTAGAGTTATCCATGCATATAATTTTTATATGCTTACGTCATAATCGCTACAAATTACTGTACTCCATACCATAATTCTTAAAAAAATCACCTAGCAAAAGATTTAATATTGCCCATTCAATAAAACCCCCGCCCCCCAAAAAAAAAAAAAAAATGTTGAAAAGAAAATGGTGCCGTGACCTTATTTCCGCTTAACCCTTATATAAACGTAGTACACTCGTATAACGCTCTAAAGAGTGCCGTCAGTGGGTGGTTTCTCCAACTCAAATCCTCAACGTCATATTATATTCTTAATATCATTTACGCTTATTTTATTTATATTGTGTAGATTGTGGGATTCAAATAAAAAAATATATTTTTTTAGCAATATTGGATACTTAACAAAAATTATTTTGTTGTCCGTGTGAAAAAATTATAATGTAGTTTGATATATTATTCAAATAATAAATTGTAATTGATAATTCAAACAATTATGTAGTTGAGAATATACTAATTTCCTATAGGAAACCTATAAGTAGTTAACCTATAGGTACTTGAGGTAATCCAACATGTAATGACATAAATATAGATATTTGTAGTATTTACTCTCATATACATTTTTTTCGTATAATGTACACCGTAGTTATGAAGTAAAATCAAAACTAAACAACCCATGTCATAAATGTCTATAGGATTAGTTTTAGTCAATTAATTTATATTATTTTATTAGAGATAATTTTGATACCTCAAAAATGTTTCCACTCAAATCATTTGAGCTTAGACGAAATTATAAATTTAAGGACATTTTGTTTATTATGAATTCCGTTGCATAATATATAATCAAAAACATTTTTTTAGGTTGATGAATAGCAGTTGACATTAAAAATTGAATCTACAATCGAAAACTGAGAAAATGTGGATACTTTTTAAATTGATCAGAAATAAATGTGTTTTCGATTGAAAACCCTATTGTGCTTCTTTTCCCTTCACTGCATGCAAGGGCACTGGTGCACTGCGTTGTTTCGATGGTTATAGTAAGAATATTATGATTTTTATTGATATCAATTATATTGATATATGAAACATAATATAACAAAACAGTTGAGTATTAAATTTCACTGTTAGAGTGTACTACGTATTCCATATACCTAAAATAAATTCAAGTGAGTAACATTATGAAATGTCCGTTATCAGACAATGTTTGAATGTGGGTTATAACGAAAATAAAATCGATGGGAAATCTAAAAAAATATATCACACTTCAGGATATGTCTGTTATATGATTAATATAGATCCCAAGATAATAATTTTATGTTGAATACTGTATAATGACGTATTTTGTTCTAATGCATTGGTGCACTTCCATGCAGTATAATTACTACTCTCGACTCTGTCAATTTTTGCCTTGTAGTTGTTTGCGAAGTTAATTTTCGATTAGCTATTATTAAAAAATTATAAAATTAAAATGAATAATTTAGTAAATAACGAATCAGGAATTCAACGAATTTTAAGCATACCAATTGAAAGCGACGATGAGTTTGCTAATATTGGTCTAAGTGATGACGAAAATTTCGAATTTCCCATAAGTTGCTTATTTTTATTTTCATAAATTGTTAGTATTTTATTATACTTAAAATTTGTTATTTTATAATTAGGAATTATTTGCAAATGACGACCGCATTTTAAATGAAGCTGTAGACGATGCTGATAATATTTTAAATTATCCTGTGTATTTTTCTGAAGATAATATAATTAATTTTGGTACTTCGACCCCAAAATACGTTTGGACGCGTATGCAAACTACCAAAATGTAAATTTCAATCATTCGCTAAGTGCACTAAGTGCGATGTTTTTTTATGTTGTACTACAGAAAGAAATTGCTTCAATTTGTTTCATTATACCTAACTAAATTTTTACTTTCAGAACATGTTTTTAGAATCTAATTTGTGTTTAAATAATAATCATGTATTAAATATTTTATTCTATAATTGCTTTTTTACATAATATATTAATGACGCATGCAAGTGCATAGGCCTACATGCATTGTTTGAAATTGAGTCAGATTGAGTACTTAGATTTCATAACTGAATTGTTTTTATTAATTTTATTGGATTCTACAGATTTTAATCTATCAAAAAACATTTTTTTTATTTATTAATAAAAAATCATGCAGTGAAAGGTTAATAGTCCCCCTAAATATGATATATTTTTATATAATGTTAAAAGTTGGAAGTAAATTATTGATTAATCAATGAATGCGTAATAATACTATGTATTTGGAAATGGTAAAATTCAACAAAAATAGGTATTTCCTGTATAACACAGTGTTGTTAACTCCTACACGTGCTATATGAAGTTAACATATACTTATATCGAATTCCTGACAATAGTTATTATTTATTTACCTACACCATATTTTTTATATAAATAAAATGTATTTTTATCTAAATTTACTAAAGCATTATTATCATATCATAATATAAAGTGGTCGTTATCAGTATTTATATATTTATACTCAAGAAAATTAAGCTTGATGAAGATTGTATAGCTTGTATAACAGCAAGATATAACAATACACAAGTGTGAAATGTTTATTTATTATTTCTATTAATTATTTTACCCATGGACCTAATTTATATAAATTGCATATTTTTGCATATTTTCCAAATTTTTACTGCATATTACTACCACATATTATGATGTTTTACAATACATATTTATGCACATATTTGAGTACTTTTTAGCACTCAAAGATCCGAGCCTTGTTAATAAATAAAAAGTAACACAGTATTATTGTTATATGAATTAATAAAAGCCCTTACTATGAAATTACTTAGCCAATTATATGTATATTATAAACTACTTTTATAATAAATAGCTACGTGTTTATGCTAAAAGGTAACACGAATTATTATGTATACATGTTCGGTTATTGGTTTTGATTTTTTGACCTTTGTAGTAAAGACAATGTAATATTAATTTTAAACCTTAAAGGTTGCTAATCATATCTAATTTTACAAGGTTTATTCTGAGAAGAATATTTTATTTAAAAGCGAAGCTTTCAGTTATATAGATTTTCTATCAAATATGTTGCTGAAATTTAGTAATAAATATTAACAATGAAAATCATTATGTATGGATTACATCAATACGTAATTAAATGTAATCTATTTTATTTGTTCAGAACAGTCAGAAACACCCTGTAAAAAGTAAGCATATTTTCTCCATATAATTTAAAATTGAATGGTAATAGTTAAGATAAAATACTCACGAGGAAAAACATATAGATAAATAAAAATTAAAAATTATTATTCACATGAATTATCGGGTAGCAAACGATTGCGAACGTTTTACCTTTATTACAATACAATTGCGAACGAATGTCGTTTATCAAAGAATTTTTTTTTTTTGCAGAAAAATGAACGATTGTGAAGGTTTTTGTAGGCTACGTTACCAAGTTTATATTTTTTTATTTATGTAAAAATTTCTAAATTTTATTTTATTTGAGGATTTAATAAATTTATTTTTCAGTAAAAGTATTCAGTATTATAATAACGTTACAAACTAAAATAAACCATACAAAATATGTGTTTAATTAGAAAATGTTTCTTGGTAAATAACACAATAATGTATAAACACATAAAATACTGTATAGATCTAGAAAAAAAAAAGAAAAAATTACAAAATAATAGTTTAAAAAAAAAGGTTTACCATTTTTTTTTTTTTAAAATTTTTTCCTGGGTATAAATATTTGGTGTCTTGTAAGTATAAAATTAGATTCTTGTGTATTTTGTAGTTATTATAATTTTTGACTAATGATTCAATTCTAGATTTATCTTTTTTTGGCTATAGAGTTATATATATATATATATATATATATATTATTTTTAATATAATTTATTATTGTCAATGTTTATGATTGTATTTGTTACATACATGCCATCCAATTGCATCTCTGTTGTTTCATTGAATTAACACTCGAATATAATATTCAAACCCCTACAAAAATTCCTATAATTAGTGAATGCTAAATATTATTAATGTAAATTTAGACATAGTAAACAAGTGAATATCGTTCTCATTGCGTTCCAAATCCAGACAATCAACGTATTACGTAATCACTACCCCAACTCGGTATCACTTTGACAAAATCTAAGAATCTATAATCAGAAATATTAATATATAATTCCGATAGGGCGTTAATATTTCACTGCGATATCACCAAATATATATAAATAGTAATTCAATTAAAATAAATTAATAATTTATATAAATATATAGAAAAATGTTCTAAAAAGTTTCGATATTACACGTTCAAATAAATAAATAAATAGTTAAGAATAACTATGTTAATGAACCAAATTGTACGTTAAATATTTGTCGATAGTAAACAGTGAAAAACTTATATTAATTATAACTAGGGAACGGATTTATATGTAAATACATATTTTTATTAAAACGAGATATTTAAAATTTGATAAGAAATGTTCATGATTTAAATCATTTCTATTAATATGATGCTACTTTTATTTTACATATTTTTACATATTTTGGTATAATTCCATATTTTTACATATATCACTAATTTGTAAATATTTTTAAACATATTTTGTTATTTCATCATTCATACGTCTTCTTCCTACAAAAATACAAGAAATTATTTCAAATTTAGATCCAGAACTTATATCGCTATTAGTAAAGCTCAAAATATTATGCAAAATGAAACATTGAAAACTAATTTAATTTTCATCTCAGTGAATTTTAGTTTTATTGCACATACATTTACAAAATAAGAAACAAAAATATGTCCTTGAATGAAAGTATGCAAATTGTCGAATCAACGATTGCAAAATGAAAACTCGTAAACGGACCAATAGGCGAAGTTGTAAAAAAGAAAATTCATGTTGTTACAGAGAAAAATTTCAGGCCATATTGATTATAAATCAATCAATGACATAGAGTGGCAGACATCCTTCTAAAATTTTGGAATTATCGCCTTCTAATATTATGCCCTTCAAATATGCTTAAATCAACCGATGTAGGTTAATGTGGAACGATCATTTAGCAGTTTTAAAAATATTTTCAGATCTAATAGGCGATATTTAATATTTAATAATTTAAAATTGTAATAATTCAATGCAACAAATCATTTTGATAATTTAATAATTATAATTTTTTTTTTTTATTAAATTTTTTTCCTACATATTTGGATGGTTTTAGCACATATTTTATAAATTATACTTACATAAATATGTACATATTTATATATTTTTATTACACATAAATTCGTTCCCTAATTATAACGCAATTTTGTGGTTTAAACTTAAAGTCGATTGTATTTTAATAAATTTAAGTTTAAAATAGGTTTCTAATTATTCTTCATAATCACCAAAATGTGTATAATAATGCAAATAAATACATTAAATAAATATGATTTATCAGCTAAAATTCCAACGGAATTTAACAGATGCGATGTACCTACTTATAATAAGAGTAAAAATTAATATAAATTACAGTTTGAGTTTATTAAATAATTGATGTGCTGGTATCGATAATAATTTTACAGACTAATGTGATTTTTACCGTATTAAATGTACTAACTATATGTTTGGTTGCTATTAAAATATCTCGCAATGGTAAACATGGGCACAATGTTCAATAATGTTGTTTTACTTACCGTAAAAATTATTGTTTATTCGAGAGCATAGAAGTGATGTTGTGCAATCGTATAAAACTATCTACATATTTAAAACTTTCTTAGTACCGTTTAAGATATCTGAAAATAAAAACACGATGAACCAAGTTCAGCGAAAATCTTTGTTGAAGCGCGGCTACACTATAACCGAACGTATAGGCGATGGAGAATTCGGGGCAATTTTGATGGTCAGATCTATACGGCATGATAGACGGATGATAATCAAGGTAATCGAAAAAATGCCGGAGAGCATAAGGTAAGATGACCTCCAGTGGTCGATCGACAATGAGCAAAAATTTGCCGATTTGTTCGATGACACGTACATCAATGTGTACCACGAAATAATAGAAACGTCGAAAAGTTAAAACAACTGCGATATCGGTAAGTGGTCCGAATCTTTACTGCCCCGCTCGTGTTTAAGACCTTTGTTCAGATTTCCGGGCGTCAGGCGTTGGAATTACACGGGGTGTGGTGGAAATTTATTTTTTTTTTCGCGTCGTCAGATCTGGAGTTTGAAAACTTACAGTATTAGGGGGCGCGGTGGTAATGTTGTTATCGTTTGCTCTGACCGCGGACGGTAACCATATGTATTTACATAACACCTGCGCGCAACTGACCAACCGTCCGCGTGCTTTGTTGCGTAGGCTGTACATGGTCATGGACTACTTTCAGGACGACACTTTGATGGACTACTACAACGCGGTGGATCACATGCCCGAGCCGCTGGCGTACGGTTGGTTCGCGCAACTGTACTCGGCACTCGAGTTCGTGCACTCGAAGGGTTCCACGCACCGAGACGTCAAGCTGGACAACGAGCCGCTGGACCGGCAGCGGTGCATCCGGTTGGCTGACGTGTGCGTGGCCACGGAACGGCCGTCGTGCGCTCCCGCCGGAGCGACGCCCGCGATTAAAACGAATCGATGCCGTGCGGCAGCGCGCTGTACACGTCGCCGGAACTACTGGACCCGTACATAATGATTTACACACTAAATAAATTTCTTTAGTCTTATTTAAATGTGTGATTTTTTGTGTGCAAAACGTTTTATTACGACACACGGAGTACGACGATCGAACGATAGGTCCACTATTACCCAGTGGCGGCTCTTGATGTGGTGCACAGGAGCATGTGAACCATCCAAAAAAATTAAAAAAATAATTATATTCCTATGGTACATTTTATAATTGGTTATCATGCACATTTTCTGTAATAAAAAAAAAAAGTTTTTGCAGTTTTTCATGTTAAGAAGTGTGTCTATAAACGATTAAATAATTCGCGGAGCACAAATCGTGTAAATATTAGCTACATGCCTCGACACGTCGGTTAATAATATAATATAATATATTACTAACTGAATATTATGGTAATTTAGAGCACATTTGCATGTGTGCACCGAACTTATTTTTATTGTGTCGCGATGTCGCGTCGTTCGTCGAAACGATAACATGTACAGTGCACATGCCAGTGAATGTGCTTCCAAGTCAACTAATTACTAATATAATATAAAATTTGATTAAAATCGTGATTAATATAATCTGTATAATCTAATATAAATATAATATAATATAATAAAATCTGATTAAAATCAGTTGGCTATTATTCGCCATTATATAGGTAGTTTTGTTGAACGCCGTGCAGTCTCCGTGTGCGGAATGCGTTTATTAGTTTCTTTGTACGAATATCGGAATATTATTATTATTTATTAATTTATAAATTGTAATAATTATATGTAGTTTAATTTTGTGTTTGTATTTTTTGTTTAACCCATCAATAACACCTACAAGCACCTATATTAAGGCGATTGGGTACCGGCCGTAATCAAGGAGTTGTAGATAGGCAATTTCTAGTTTTTCAGGGTTACGCATTGTCGTTGTGTGCGTAGTAAGTGAACATTAGTGTGAGTGTTGTTATCTTACACCCTCCCGTCATGACGGCGATGGTCGCGGCTCGAACTTCATTGATGACAATGAAAACAATATAATAACCGGTTTTTCGTTTTCCGTGGATTCTAATTGTCGCGATCGTGCGTCGTTTTATATAGGTTATCGGCCGTGGGGCAACAGGTAAAGTACACGAACGTATTTATGTTCATGTTACAATATAAAACAAATTTTCTTACAGGATCTATTTATTTACGATTATGAAAGACTAAAAATGTTATGTTGTATAGAGGGTTTGTGCCCAGTTCGTCGACACCCGGTTTTTTGATCAAAAAATCAGTTCTTAATGTATAGAGCACCAACCATATCAATTTTAGATGTTCGTTGGTTCTGTAACAGTGTCAATGAATTTCCTTTATTTTTTCTTCTACTTAACGGTGGCTTTTTTTTTTTTGATGGTACAATTTGCCATGTTTATAATTAAATTTAAAACAATCAATAATTAAAACAAAAAACACAATTACTTATAACTGAAAACGTGTAAAATAAACGGGAAATAAAATAAAACGTGGTTCGTTATTGCTGCTTATTTGACGAATGACGTCGACCGTCGAACACAGAATTATATTTTATAATGTTTTGCATCAAGCTTCAATAGTTCAATTCATTCACAATAATAAATTGTTTATATCGGTTATAATAATAATGTACCTATTTGTGTATAAAACCGGATATCGCATTATCGTAGAGCGCACATCTTATTCTTAGAAAAACCAGCCGAGGCGACTCTCGTACGCACACGCACAAGTCTGTACGCATGGCTACTGTTTAGGATTCGTAAAATTGTTCCTTCAAAAACCACTCGTTTTACTACAGTCCGATCGTTGTATTGGTGAGATAAAAATTCTGAAAATTTATTTGAATTCAGCATGAAGTTTACTTGATATCGGTCGGACCACTTTTTCAGTTGTACTTAAAAATGTTTTTTAAACACTACTACAAAATTTAATATTTATCAAAAAACTGAGATCAAATTTGTGATTTTTGAGGGCAAAATTAAAAAAATGTAATCCGACCGATCTCAAGTAGACTTCATGCCGAATTCATATATATTTTCAGAAGTCTTATCGCTTCAATACAACGATCAGAACAATTGAAGTTAAATAGGTAGTTTTAACGGAAAAATTGACCGGTACCCAATGGCCTTAAAATTAATATTTTTACCATCTTACATAGGTAATTCCATTTCTTGTGAACTACCTTAGGTGAACCCCATGAGCCGCCACTGCTATTATCCCATCTAATTCTATTTTAAATTCTAATTCTAATTTAAATAGAATTATAACAATATATTAGGTGGCAAAGGAGGGAAACGAGCAATTTCAATAGCGGGTGACGTCTGCGATATGAGCCACTACTAACAAAAATTGTTTAGGTCAAGTGACCACTGACGGTGAAGCATTATGTGTTCGTCACTCATGACATCTTATGACATATTATGACATCTTATGACACTTATGACATCGCTTGTACTCAGTGCCGGGCGAGCTGAGCCCACGCCCAGGACCTCGCGCCATAATACCTACTTACATTTGTTACAATATTATTTTTATGGTTACAATATAATATAATGTCAGATATTGTGTCTGGTCGTTTGGATATTTTTAATAATAATAAGTACCTAATATTATTAAATTTATATACCACATTGGTTCATTCAATTTCAACTATCGCAGTCTTGTTATTATTATCTATTTATAGCTAGATAAAACTAATACTATACTCTATTATCTATTTCATTATTCACGGGGTAGCGTGCGGTCAAATGATCGATAATAATGTAGATAAAAACTTAGATAGTCTTATTACACTACGTCACGTCACACGAGTATCTAATATCATTGACTATAAAATAGATAGATGGGCCATGGTATTGGAAAAATCGGGGACTAAAATTATGATATTAAAAGTTCCTGAGAGATTGCGTTGTAATTAAGTTCCGAACACGGTTAGATAACCGTGGTTCTGAAGTAATATTATAGAAGAACCTACCTTTAGAATTAATTTGAACGATGGAGTTCCCGGAGGGTTTAAATAATTTAAAAATTCGGTAGGATAATGTACCACCTCCTTTATCAAAAACAGTATCAACTGTATAGTTAACTTTTTTGGTGCATTGAACCTTAATATGTAAAAACTAACCTTAACTTTTACCATGTCATTTATTTCGTTGACTCGCTCGTTAGTAAATTAACTAAAAATTCAACGTACGTTATAAAATATATAATTTACATAAATTAACATAAAAATAGGAGTATAAACTAAAAACACAACACGGCACGCAACATAAAAACATAGGTGTACAACTATAAAAAATAGAATCGATAAAAAAAGTTATAGATACAGATAATACCAGATTCAGGGCTGGGAAACCCCAGGATCAATATTACTTAGATGCATGATTGAAGAACATTTTCCAAAAAAAATAAATTGTTTTTTAACTGCTGTAAACTTTTTTTCTTAAAAATGATTAGTTACAATATTCAGGCCGTACATACTTAGTTTTTTCACGTAACTCATAAAAAAATGATTGGATAATTCATCGATATAATTTATATTAATGCATATTAATAGTTAATTCAGTCATAATTTATCAATAACAATTAAATTAATACATTAAATTATATTAGTTAATTAGTACAACTTAATTTTTAACATATAAATATAAAAAAAAAGACGGAACTTTAAGAGATCGAGTGAATGATATTGTTATATTGGTCTTAAAAACTTCATGTACCATTGCTGACCAATAAAAAAAAAAATTTGAAAGAAAGAGGTCGAGTGCATCAGTTTATATTTCATTAGACGCTCGATATAATAGTAGAACAAAATGTTTTAACAAGGTAGGTTGAACTTTTATCTATCTAACTTTTGCGAATAAAAAGGTATCTTGGATCTGTAATTTTATGAAAAATCTTGTATCCAATTTTCAAACCATAAGTATCAAAATTGAAAGTTCAATGTCTTTGGTGAACCCAAAATAATTTTATTGACAATTTAGGAAAAAAACCATGGAATTTTAAAATATCTCAAAAAAGGTTGAAATATTTTGAAAATTTTCAAACTTCAAAACTTAACATTATTAATTTTTAATGTTCTCCGAATAATAAGTACGCTCTATCTTTCCGAACTTTCTATATAAATTATACGAAAGTATACTGTGTACGTGTCTATGATATACAACTATACAAACGAAATGATAAATCTTAATAAAATCGGACTTATTTTATTTTGAAAATATGAAATGAAAGTCGATTTTTAAAATAGATTATTGTAAAAAAATAATATAATAAATGAAATAGACAATTTTTTTGGTCGATGACTATTTAATATGCTATTTTTAACTGGTCTATATGAGAGAGTCTTGTTTGAGTTCTACTATATTTAAAATATTATTTGTAATTTCGTAAAATGATCCTCTGAAGGAACAAACTAGACAACATTTTTGATCAAAAATTTTTCAAGATTGTGACGATCGGATGAATCAAAATCTTGTACACACAAAAAATAAAAATATACAAAATGTAAAACCAAGCTTTCTTGCTAAATGTAGTCAGAATCTATAATTCAAATAAATACTTCACAACTAACCAACTTTTTTCGTTTTGAGAAAGATTTTGGATATTTGGAAGTCCAAGGATTTAAATATGTTACTTTCTATACCTAAAATACAAAACTTAGATAAATAATATTGTGTCATTATTAATAATTAATAACTTATTCAATCATGCAATATGCTATCTTCTGTAAAAATGATCAATATTATTATTGGCCAAAACTGATATTTTTAAATGTTTATACTATACCATGACTATAGTGTAAAAATAAATAATCTGTAATACAATTTCCTCAAGATTATAAGATTCAATTTTTTTTTTTTTAATGATAAATTATTAAAACTAAATTTGTTTCATTATATTTTTTTGTGTCTTTTGGAAGATTGGGACTAATTAGTCAAGACCCATTCAAGATAGTAAATATTTTTAAAATTATTAAAATGTAGTTAACATATTTTAATTAATAATAATTAAAGAATAATTAACAAAGAATAAAACCATTAAAAGTTTTGAATTTATGTAAGATTTTATTTTAATCTAAAATTAACTGTATACAACACAAAATAAACAAAAAGAATAATTATAAAACATATATATTATATTTATTTTTACTTACAATTGATTCAATAATTATTCCTTTACATTTTGGAGTTATGTTGACTATTAAACTCAAATAGGATTGGTTATTTAGATTTGATTAATTAGAAAATTTCTAAAACCTAAACATGTACATAAATTAAAGTATAATTATTAATTAATAAAGAATATTTTTATACATTATTTGTTTAAATATGGTATAACTATGGAGTGTAACAAATAATACATAAACATTAAAATATCTAATTATCTAATAAAATGAACTAGATTAAAGAAATTAAACTAATCAAAACTACATACATTTAAAATTAATTATATATTTAAATACATAAGTTTCAACAATAAATGAAAACAAAAATCAAGATATATGAATATTATAAAAAAATGTAGTTGTTTTATATTTAAGTAGAAACATTATATTGTGAAAAAATTTTTTTTGTGTAAAATTAAAGATGGATAACGATGTTAATCTTAATGTAAAACCCAAAAATAGTCAAGAAATTGATCATTAATAAGAGGGGAAAAACAATAGTTGAAAAAAAAATCATTGTCTAATATAAAACAACCATAATGAAATATATTTTTTGTTCATTAATTTTCTTTAATCCGAGCTCCTAAAATTCAAAGTAAATATAAAATATTACAATAATTACATTTAATAATAACTAATTTGTAGTCACATATATAATTTAAATGTATTAATATTAAATATAAGCTACATATAATTACATTTAAGTACTACCTGCTACGTCTACGCCTGCGATGTCTATCATATGACCGTGAGCGACTACGACTTCTAGACCTAGAATATGATCGAGACCGGGATCTAGATATTGATCTACGTCTGTAACGATCACGACTTCTTGAACGACTTTTAGATTTTTTTGATCGACCACTTCTCCATCCACGTCTTCTATCACCTTAAGATGTAATACATATTTATTTTGATAATATGTTTTAAAGCTATTTGATAGTAAAAAAGTCTAATTTTAATTATTAACTGTACCTCTTCCAGAAAATCCATTAGAACGCCAGTTATCAGCCATTTCTTTTAATTTTGGACTTATAGTCTGATTAGCTTCAGTTAGAACTGACACTAAGTCAGCAGCTTGTTTGGCATTGGACTGTGTAAAGAAAGTATAAGCAGTACCAGTCTTGTGGGATCGACCAGTTCGACCAATACGATGCACATAGTCTTCAGAGTTATTTGGATAGTCAAAATTGATAACAAACTTCACATCTTCCACATCTAAACAATATTTTAAATTAATTAATTACAAGAAATATAATAAGATATATCAACACTTGTAGTTGTTAAATGTTGCTGTATTGCCTAGGACTCCATAATCAGTTTCGTTTACCATAACGAATCTCCAAAATAACATTGTTAACATTTTGTTTATTTGCTATTTACCATCGACATCCGGTGTACGTGTTTAAGCGCCCCACACGGGACAACGATTGACGTTGGACACGTCACAACACACACACGACAGATCGAGGCGGCAGTTGGGGGGGGCAGCAGTGTGGAATGACTAGCCCCACGTTGCCACCAGTGCGAAACCACTCAAACTACTGGTGTAGCCAGAGCCGCCACGATCACACAGATAGACCGACACGCAATAATTTATGCATGTCCTTTTTTGAGGCACAGCGTCGACAATGCGACAACATTGATACATTTTTTAAGTATTTTTTAAATTTAGTACGCATTGTACAGCTTGTGTGTGCCTCTGTAATGTAAAATAAAACAAAAAACAGAACATATCAAACACCTATATTTTCAGGTAGTTCTAAAAAATATACCCATTTTACGTGTACATATAACAAATTTGCGTTACATTTCAATGCACATTTTAAGTATAAGCTACATAGATTTAACATAATAACAGACACACACTAAACATAATTTAAAAGAATTCCATGAAAACTACCATGGCTAATTTATATAATAAATATTAATAAAAGGATTAATATTAGTAATTCTTCAATAATGTGCATTAATAAAAATTAGCAACTGCAAGTTAATATAAATAGTTAATAAATATAATAACAGTTAAAAACAGTAAGTTTAGTTAATATAATTTAAATAATGTTTTCTAATAAAGTATTGTATAAATATATTAAATTCTTAAAATGTTCAACGATAGTCATATCATTGATAAATTTAATATTTTAATCAAATTTTTTTATTTATTTTTTTTGTATATATATATTTTAATTGAGTTGAAAGTATTTAAACCAGAATTAAACATTCAACAATTATTTTATAATGTTTATGATAATTATGGATACACCACAAAAAGTTGATTCAAAACAATATAAATTTGAACATTTTTTTTTTTTTTTTTAAAATTTTAATATTATATTATATTTGTTCCCTTGTAATTATTCTTTTAAATATAATTTATAATAAAATACAATAATATTTTATATATTTTAATAAAAATTAAAACCAATAGTAAAATTTATTTTAAATAATAAAAAATAAACTATAAAATTATAATAAATATGGAGAATTTTATAAAATAGTACTATTTTACTACTATATCATCATTTAGTAAATATGATTTATTTAATACATCAATCAGTACATAATATAGAAGTGTAAGTGTATTTTGTTTAAGTAAATAAAATAGCACTACTCATGAATTACAAATAAAAATCAAAACTGGATAAGGATATATTTTCTAACTAATTTTTATTAGTCTATTATGGTATTCATACAGTAATTGGCTTTAAACTGCTGTATAATTTTTATGTTTTATTTTATTTATTAAAGTATTTGTATATTTTTATTTATATTGACATTGTTGAGTGCATAGACTATGGTTAAGTGAGTACCCAAGTATTATTTTTAATAAATTATGATTATTATTCCAACAAAAATAATAATAGCAATAACTTATGATAAATAATAATATATGATAATATATAAGATTTAGTTTATACCATAAACTTAACATCTTTCGAGTACTGTATAACAATAAACAAATATATTATGAATATATAATAGGTAATATTTTTTAGATCTATATATTTTTAGTTTGAATTTCAAATGTAATATAAAAATCTCATATTAGAAATTAGATTCGAACATGTATATCTTAAATATATCGAGTAATAACTATTTTATATTATAACAATGAGCATTTATTATATTTTTTATTATTTTTATTTATATTTTGAACAATATAATAAACTTTTAATTATTATTTTATAAGTTTAAAAGCGAAGATTATGGAATAGATAAAGTAGATCACTAGTAAAAAAAAAAATGTTGCTTTAATTAAATATTTAGAAACAAATACAAGTATACTTTTAATGTATTTATATTTTAACAAATATTAAGATTTTTGAAGATAATTGATCATTAAGGTTCTCCTCAAGATCAATTTATAATCAATTATTGGTATGATGATAATTCAATTTTTTTTTAAATAAATTTACTTCATTTTGAAATTAACTATGTATACATATTATGTTAATATTTCTAATCATCATAAATTATAATGCATATAGAATTAAAACATGCAGGTAAGCATCGTTAATAAAAAATTACAAGTTTATAGTAAATCTTAAATAAATAAAAAGTAAATATAATTTGTTATAAATTAAACAGACTTGTTAAATTGTAACAAAAAGTTTCTTACTTTTGACATTTTTAAATAGATTATTAACAAAAACTGAATAGCTATGAAACAGCATTATTATAAGAAAAAAGAAAGAAGTTCAGCAGCGGAAAAACTGAGTAACAACTTAACTATGTATTCCAACTTCTGTGTATTTTAAAATTAAGGTAATAATGATTAAATATTTAAGAGGATTCGATCCGGGTTAAGTTTTCTATCAAAATATACCTATATTCTGCCAATTGTACTGACCTGCCTAATGATCGGATAAGACTCATAAAAACATATTTGAATTCATCATGAAGTTAACTTGAAAACGACTTTTTTACTTTTTTGAATTATTATTTTTATACCCTTAAAAAATTGATTTTAAAATCTAATAATAAATTTATAATGTAAATAATATGAAATTGATAAAATAATTTGAAAATGTAAAAAAAGTCGATTTCAAGTTAACACCATGACTAATTCAAATATGTTTTTAGAAGTTCTATCAGATGACCAAGAAAACCAGTATGATTGGCAAAAAATTGATTATTTTCGAAAAAAATCGAACCAAATCATATTCCTCGCAATAGTGTAGTTTGACTTGTGCATGCGCGTGTGGAAGTAACCTTCTTCCGCTAATCGTTGCCGTTAATTATAGTACCCGCATTGTTATCAATCTGTTTATTTTATATTATATTATACCTAAATGGAATTGGGCTAAATATTGTCATAATTCAAAGGCCTATAAATAAACTCTCAAAGATAAGACATAGATAATTTTGTAAATGAAAATGAAAATTTTAGAAATCGGCAATTGTAGTTCATTCGTGTTTGGTTTATGGTATAGCTAAAATACAAAGAAGTTACTTTTTTAATATATTATAAAATAAGCAATTCTGTGATATCTATATCTATTATTAGAAAACTGGTTTTGCCATCGCGCCGGTGCAATGGTGATTAGCAGCATATTGGCATTCTGGGGTCGGTCTCGGCACGTTTTAACTATTTGACGCTTTTAATTGGTTCATTTGAATTTCCGCGCGAATTTCTTTTGCGTTTATCGATAATATCATTGATTATAAATACTATTATTTATAATCAATGATAATATCAACCATATTTAATGGTTGGTAATTTAAGATTCAAATGAACTAATTAAAAGCGTCAAATAGTTAAAAGGTGCCGAGACCGACCCCAGAATGCCAATATGCGGGCCATGCGGGCCGGCATGGCATATTGGAAGAGGGTTTAGAACGGGGTAATTACACACACTATAAGTGTGTCACTATAGTGATAATTTATTTCGCACATACTCTCATGGCGTTCACGCACGCGTGTGACAAATTGCCTATATTCAACCCCTTAAAAACTACCCGAATCGAATCCCCTTAAATAAAGCAAATATTAATTTGTAAGCGAAAGCCAATGATTTCAACAAATTAGAGCTGATAAGTCGAGTAAGTTAAAGTTCCAAATTTGAATATGCAATGTAACGTAATAACACAAATTATTATTATAAACATTTATAACAATTATAAAGTGATTGAATAATTTTTAAAACAAATAAATAGAAAAATTATTTTTTTTTAATTATCATAAAATTAAGTTATTTTAATCACAATTTTTTAAATTATTTTTTTTATCACAATTAGGGTACCATTCTGTAATAAAAGCCAAATTTGAAACAGCGATTGTGCGTTTAGTCACATTATTTAGTTCAATCACTGCTTAAATTGTAATCAAATATTTTTTCAACTATCAAAAATAATTAAAAAATCCTTTCATTAAATTTTATAGTAATCAAATTATAAGCCTATATTACTTTATACTTCAATAAATAAAACTGAAAATATAACTTTTTTATTTTTAATAATACTCATAATATGGTTATTTAAAATAAAAAATTTAAATTTATAAATACTAATTATAATAAAAATTAATAAAACTGAGTCATGGTATTGATATTAAAATATTATGTTAAAGTATATTAAATCTTAAATTGCATTCACACAATTTATTCATATTAATATTATTTGATTTATAGAGAAAAGTTAATTATTTGTTTTAATAGTCTCAAAATCAATTTCATTCAAACATATAATTTAATAATTATGCTTTATAATATCAACTAATACATCAAAAATAATATTTATAATTACTCACCAAGTCCACGAGCAGCCACATCTGTAGCAACTAATATAGGATAACGGCTATCTCTAAAATCTAAACAAAATAATTTATTTATTTTAATTTTAACATTTAAATAATGATATTAACAATTATTACCTTTCAAAACATTGTCTCTTTCATACTGAGATTTGTCTCCATGAATACATACAGCTGAATACCTAATAATTGTTGTTATATAAGTGTAAAAATAATTATCTTATTCAATTTCATAATTTACCCGTGTCTTTTAATTTTTCTTGTAATTTCATCTACTCGCCGTTTAGTTTCTATGAAAACAATAGTTTTATTTTCATCTCCATCCATTATCTTTTTTAAAAGTGATATTAACCTAATAAAATATCAAATGTTAGATAAAAATTAAAATAATAATTTTTAAAAATATATACTTTGTTTCTTTATCATATTCCTGACAAACTTCAACAATTTGTTGAATATTATGGTTAGCTGCCAAGGTTAACGAACCAATATTTATTTGTATGTATTCGTCTAAAAATTCTTCAGCCAAATTTTTTACTTCTTTGGGCCATGTTGCAGACCACATTAATACTTGTCTATCTGGCTGCAAATGAACAAACACATAATATATTGTCATTAGTATGATTTATTACCAAGTACATACTCTTATTTGATCAATAATTTTTCGAATCTGAGGTTCAAAACCCATGTCTAACATTCGATCAGCTTCATCTAAAACAAGGTATGTGCAGCGACACATATTCGTACGTTCGCTTTCAAGGAAGTCCAATAAACGTCCAGGTGTAGCAATAACTAATTCAACTCCACGGCTCAAGTCAGCTGCCTAAAGAGTACATTTAATGTTAAATAACAATAACATTTTTGTAAATAAAAACTTTTTTTTTTACTTACTTGACCACCTTTAGGTGCTCCACCAAATAAACACGTACTACTAACTCCAAAAGCATCACCAAAATCATCACAAACAGTCTGTATTTGTTGGGCAAGTTCTCGAGTAGGAGATAAAACTAATACAATTGGTCCATCACCTCGTGACAATTTTCGTTGATGAGAAATATGTATCAATGCAGGTATAATATACTAGAAGATAAAAATACTTCATATATATATATATATATATAATTACACACACACACTTTTCATATATGATTATAAAAAATTATTAAGTACCGATAATGTTTTTCCAGAACCAGTAGAAGCAATACCAACCAAGTTATTACCAGATAATGCTATTGGCCATCCTTGGGCTTGGATAGCAGTTGGTTCGACAAAACCTTGTTTCCTATGCAAGGATAGGTATTTAAAATAACAACTTATAATCAATAAATATATATTTAAGAGCAATAAAATTACTTTAATTCTTTGATAATTATTTCGGGAAAGCCACTTTCATCAAACTTAAGTATTGGTTTAGGAATATTATCGCCAACTAATGTTATTTCTTTTTCTTCTCTGTATTTTTCTATGTCAGCTTTTGATCTAAAGATTTAAATTCAATAATTATTTTATCAATATTATGAACATAAATATATATTTCATCAGCAATAAACAGAAAAAAAAAAATTATTGAAATTATTTTCATTCATTAACATATCGGTAACTTTTTATAGTATAAAGTAAGTATATAAGATATATAACTCTTACATTACTATAAATTTAATAATAAGATAGTAAATTTAAGGTGATATAAGTTTATTTAATATAATGGATTCCGTTTTATGTGAGCACCGGTTAATAAGGGCAATATTGTTTGATCAAAAATCCAATGTATACTAACAAGATAAAAATAAACCTCACAGTATGAGGACATGATTCGGTTTATGTGGGCAATATTTATTTTATATATACATAGTGTTAGAATATGTATTAACATTATAATTGGATTTCATCATATCTATGGGAATATTTTATTTAATAAAAATAATAAAAATCATTAATTTTAAACCTTAATGTGATTTTGTTGTGAGTTTAATTGAATGAATAGGAAGTATGAGATAAATATCAAGAGCAATATAAAAAAAAATAAATCAATTAACTTGTGGCTCTTTTCCTTAACTCGACAAAAAACATTTCAGTTTCATACAGTTTTACCATAAATTTCAACGCTATCATGAACATATTCGAATATGTTTCAAAAAGTTCTTTCTCTTAAAGAAAAAATAGCAATTTTGTATAAAGTGAAATCTTTTTATCTAGGCACTTAATGTAAAATTGCTGAAAAATTATGTGCCTTGAGATTATATAATTTATTATTATATTGTGTATTTATTTATCTATTAATTTAATTTAATATTTTTATTCTAATTTTAAAGCTTACCTGTGCAAAATAAAAACTTTTCAAAATTAAAAATGTTGGTATTTTAAAACTAAGTTAAGTTTATATTGCCAACTAGTACTCTTGATACCTGGTATCCTGGTTTTACAGGTATTACCTGATTAACAAAATTCTGAATACAAGTAATGGTTTATATACTCTTATCTACTACGTTAATAGGCTAAAGTTCTAAAAATTTGTTGTACACAAGATGATGACCGGCTGTTTGAAAACTGTAGCCACTATAGTCGTTGCCTGTAAAGTTATAATATAGACTCTAAAATAGTTTTAAACATGATGTTCAACATAAAAAATGGAATAAACTATTTATTAAACTAAAATTTTACTAATAGAACTCATAAAAAATACCATACATTTTATTTTTAAACAATAATTTTGTAAAATTAAAAGAAGGAATATTTTTTATACGTATAATTGTATAATATAATAATATAATATAATATAAATAGTATAATATAATACTAATTTTCCAGCTAGATCTTAACTAGACCATTTAAATGTATAAAAAACTATAGGGTATCCAAAAATGTAGGGTCATAGGTACTCACTACCTGAAAAGGTACATTGACAAAATTGAGTTTTACCCAGATAATACACGAATGGATCTTTGCAGGAAAAAATTTTTTATGTCCTCATATCAGCGGTTCCCAAATTGTGCAGCGCGGTGCCCTAATGGCACCATGAGCACTTTCTAAGGGCACCGTGGTCTACGGTTCATAATAAATAGTTTAAAATGTTAAACATTTTTTTTACCTTATTATTTTCGTAAAAACTTTATAACAAATAATGAAATATTTTCTATTGTATATTCGGACATTCTCATATTAACCTTATAATATTTTTATCTAATAATTATAATAATGATAACAATAATTATATTTATTTAATTTTCAGGTTTGAAAATTCATTAATTTAAATTTTAACAAAATTAGTTATCAATAAATATATTTTTTTGTCTTGTCTTTCATGTTATTCACAGCAGGTCACCGTGGCTAAATTAAGTCCAAAAAAAGGCACCGCGGAAAAAAGTTTGGGAACCGCTGCCTTATACAATATTGCCTACATTTAGCCCCTTTTTTGCAGTTATCAAAATGTCTAAAATTGATAAAACGATAACATCATTTTTATTATAATAGTTTTATATATTGCTAAGTTTAAATTAAAATAGTTTAATACATTAATAGTTAAATAAATTTAATAATACACAATTCGAAAAAAATAAAGAAAACATTATATCGTAATTTAAAAACACACAATTCAATGCTAATACTTCAAGTAAAAATATAATACAAATTTTATAATTAGGTTTAATATTTTATATTTTTGCTATAAAAGCTTACCTAACTGTTTAAAGTTTTAACCATCGGTCCCATCAACACAGATTTAGTCATTTCCAAATACAAAAATCATCTTTTCCTAAATTTGCGGCAAAATCTTCTTGCACAGTATTTAAAATACAAAATTGGATTATTAATACATTTTACTAACTATTTGGTCCATAATTGGGCCATAACACTCATACTATAAACATTTCAATGTTGTTCCTTCCGCAGAATCTTGGACATAATTTAATACCCTTTGAATAGGAACCAGTATAGATGGTAGTATAGTATATAAAATAAAATAAACTACCTGCCAATTTTGCTCTATCAGCTGTAGTAAACCTTAATTTACCAATTTCATTTTGATACCATAATTGAGTATTGCTGTATCTTACAATTAATTCATTGTACTTCTCGTTTAATAAAGATTGAAATATAGTACTTTGAACTTAGAGGTATGGAGAAATATGAGAGTAATAAAAATGTTATATTTTTTATTACTTTTGAATAGTACCTTTTAAATGACGATTGTAAGTGAATATCGTGTTTTTTTCAAATTGTGTATTATTAAATTGATTTAACTATTTAAATTTAAATTTAGCAATATATAAGATTATTATAATACAAATTATGTATTATTATGTATTATTAGCGTTATCACACTTTGTTAACTGCAAAAAAAAAGAGGCTAAATGTATGCAATATTATATATGGACACAAACAATTTTTTCCTGCGAAGATCCATTCGTAATAATACACACATCAAAACAAGACCACAATTACCAACTACTTAATGAGAGAATATGAGTTTGAATCAAATGTGTCCACATTAAACGGAATCCATTATAATTATATTTGAAACAACACAAAAAAATTGCACATTTTGAAATAATAATACACTAAAATTTTTATTTCATAATAGTTAAAAATAAAGTAAAGTTGATTGTAAAAAACTTTAAATTGTGTATATAGTATACCAATCACAAAAATGTAGCATGACTCTAAATAATGTTTCTATTTAATGAAAAGTAAGTCAGAGAGTAAAATTTAATTGCAAATTCTCATTTAGATACTAAAATCAATGAAGATCTACTTCTAAGAAAAAAAATATGCACTATAAATGATCTTAGAAAAATTTAGTCTGCTTTCATCAATAGTGATCTGAAATATATTGATAATCAATCTTCTATGTATGACACATAATTATTATAATGGACTGATATAACTGAATAAACTTTAACATTCGGTGTACAACTTAATGTAAACTAAAAGCCACATCAAGTATAATTTCTTTCCTCAGACAAATTTTGTGGTATGTTCAGGTAACTACTTAGTATGATTTTCATAGTACTGAATAATTCTCTCTTATTAGTTTCAATAAACAACATTGTGCGAAAATTCTACAACCGTCAATTACCACAATTTCTGTGCATTATTGATGTACCACCACAAATCTTTTAAACTGAGAGTTACGTTTACCTTTGAATACATGAAATGCATCAATAAGAATCTTAGGGCCATCTCAAAATAAATATATAAAACCTAAAGATAACTTCTTACTTGCTGATGAAATAATTAAGATCTAACGATGCCATTAAGAAAGGAAGTTCAAATAATAATATAAGCATAATACATAAGTATAAATAATTTATCTTATTTATCAGTAAAAATAAATAAATTATGAAAACATGTTTATTTAAGAATAGAGTAGTGAACCAAATGAAACTACAATTATACAAATAATTTAGTTAATTATATTAAATTGAATAGACTTCAGCATCAAATTAATGTTTAAAAATAGTTTTCACATAGATAAATCACCTGTTATGTACTGTTTCGTGTGGCAAATAGAAATCTTTTTTAAATGGTTCCAGTTTTTTCGTATCCCATCGTGGTTTACGTAAATTCGCTCCAGGATCACCTCTTCCCCCACGACCACCACGTCTACGTATTGGACTCCGACTTCGTCTGTCCCGTCCTCGTCTACGGTCTCTCGCGGCCATAACCGGGCTATTAAGAAATGTAATATTGGTAAGCAACTTTTTCTTCTTTAAATGTTTTAATTTTAATTCATATATTCGACGACACACCGCGTTAGACAACACATAACTAACAATCGACTTACTTTCGACTGTAGCCCATACTAGAAACCATTCACCGTATGTAAACAAGCCGCCTATAAATCACCGACCTGTGTATATTCGAGGGAGTTTGCGTGCGTACAGAAATATATGATAGTGTGTGTCTATGCGTTGGCAATAAGAGAAAGTATACTCTATCGCGGTCGATGCTTACCCGTCGACCGTCGATGAATACGCCGGACACACCGTCCGCCCTGAATTCGACTATTATTTTTTTAATACATAAGACTTCAACAAAATCCGCGATGTATGGAAAATGAACCGTGGAATATTATATAAATGTACTTTTTGTGAATACGTAAACTAAGTGAAACTAGGACTCATCAGTAAAGTATAAGGATATATAAAGTTGGAGTATACACTACACGGACACACGGTGGTCGATAAAAAGAAAATTGAAGATGGCGTCATCATGGCGGAAAAAATCATGGACACAAAAAATTATTTTTTAAATTTTTAAACACAAAGTACTCTTAGTTTGGAAGTTAGATATTAATCAGAAGAAATTCTCGTTATATTATTCACGATTAAATCAAATAACAAAACAATGCGGTTAAATTTGAAATTAATTTCATTCTATTGTAAACAACACTGAGAACCACTGAATGGATACTGAAAATCTTGTTCGTAACTTAAGTACTTATGCTATGGTCTTGTTTATATTTTATCCATTATCATTTATCAAGTTTATTATATTTGATTTTGAATTTTATTTATTTTTTCTTTTTACAAAACAATGTAAATATTTTCAAACGTTATTTTATTTTGTATATCGTACAGTTTAATTATTTTTATACATAAATTTACTGATTTTTTTTTTTAAACAAAATGAAATCGACTTTACTTTCATGTTTTGTATTGATCTTAAGTTTTTCATTTCTGCGTGAAGGTAATTTGAAGTTTAATAGGTGTGGCTGTCCTTTGTCACGCCCTTAATTATACGACCAATAGAGGTATTTAAGCTTAAATTGTTGTTTAGTTAGTGGAATTCAATGCTATCAATGTTCCACAAGCAGTGACTCCAAGGGATCAGATAATTGTGGTGCATATGAAAAATTCCACAAGGATCGTCACATCCCTGTAGAATGTACCAGTGATGAATCTCATACACCCGGTACATTTTGTGTTAAAGTCACAAAACAAGGCCTCAGAGGATTTATATGTAAGTAATGCTTACAATTGTGGATTTTACTATGATAAATAATTATCTATAAAAAATTATAGGGGATGGTCGTTGGAGGAATGTAATTCGTCGTTGTGGTTCAGTGTCAGATACTGGAGTAACTGGTGTGTGCAATTGGGGAGTTGAATGGAATGGAGTATACTGGGAAGAATGTTATTGTTCAGAGGATAACTGTAATTCATCCACTAACATTACACCATTTTCTGTTGTAATAACTATATTGTGTTCATTAATTGCTATGTATATAATAAGACAATGATCTTCATTTATTCTTTAATTTGTTAACAAATTCCGTCCAAAATATATAGTGTCACCCCTATTTTTTTATACATTTTATAATTTTACTCATATAATTATTCATTTTAGTAAATAAACTATTTTAAGAAATACATTTATATAATTCTCAATTATCTTGCCTAGACCTATGATTAATCTATTAATTTAATACCAATTACTCAATCTGTTCTCACATTATGAAGCAAAAACTTTGTTTTTAAATTACCTGATTTATTTTAATTTTGTATATATTGTTCCTGAAATAACCATTTGCTAAAATTTAGGTGGTTTTTATCTTATGAATCCTTGGTAATATCAAATACTTTGATAAAAACAACAAAACATTGAGCTAAAGTAATTTCGATCTAATAATATAAGTTTTTCATGAATGTAATTGACTTATATAATGTATGGTCTTAATCATGAAATATGATATAGCAGTAATCCGTAACGCCAGACATAATTTATTAAGTATTAAATGAAATAACTTGAATGTGATGGATGAATCTTAAACATTTTAAGTCATAATAATGTTTTTGTAAACATTCTTTAGGAAATTAAATGATGTGTTTAATTTTATAAATGATATCACTATGTTCTTTACATAATATAAACTTATACAACAAAAAAACTGGAACACAAAACAAGATATACACTGCCATAAATGTCATTTGAGAAATATATTTTATGTAGATTTATAAAATTGGATTAATTAATACACTAACTGTGTATTTAATTAGTTGTTGAATATTGTTTGAATTAATTTCTTGATTTCAGTTTAATACTTCTCTCAGTGCTTTGATGTAGTTTTACAGTTGTTTGTAGTTGTAATAAAGATAATTTGTATTGTTGCTGAAAATCGATAATTCAATAAATAAAACCAACATTTTTTTTCAAGATATAATTGTACTGACAAAAATAATTAAAGTATTTGTTTTTTACTGAATAAATAAAAAATTAAAAATATTGGATTCAATTATTAAACTAAACATTAATCATATTAATTGCCTAATATGGGTCATCAAAAATATTGTGAAACAGAAGTACAGAAACGTTTATACAGAATAAAAGTAATATAATCAACTAATTACACTGTGAATAAATAATGACAATTTATTGACTAACCGCCTTATTTAGTTAGTAAAGTATTAAACTAAGTGTTCATAATTATTAATAAGGTAAATCCTAGAAATGCCAAATTAATTTGAATTATTAATAAAAATTTCACATAAGTAAGCTAATTATTGTAAAAACTGAATTAATATGTAATTTTATTCTATCTAAATCACATTAATAATGTTGAAATGTATAAGTAAATCATTTTATAAATATGCTTGAAAAATATTGATAAAAATATAAAATTGAAACTATTTAAACATTTAAATTACATGTTTATTTTAATTTAATGAATAAAGCACTATTTAATAATTATAAAAGTATACTTACTTATATATTATAGTTTTTAATGCGTTTCAGAATGTCAATAGTTTAGATAATTAAAGTTTAATTTAACTATTATGTATAATTAACTGTTAAAAAATAAAAATGTATAATAATTTATGAAATAATATACAATTTTCAGGGTAAATCAAATTACATATTTATTATTTGTATGCTTTAAGAAAATGTTAAATATTGTTACTGTTGAAATTTAAAATAAAAATGAAATAGCTCTGATTTTATCTAGCATATATATATATATATATATATACATATATGTATATTCATATATTATGTGTATATTTATAGTGGAAAGATAAAAAAAAGTCATAAGATAATAAATTATACATATGCCTACATTCTTAATTAATAATACAAAAATAGTTGTCAGATAATTATCATAGATCACATATTTTTTAAAGTAATAAGGAGAATATATGTATATACATAAAAAACAACTATGAATTGATCAAACATTTTTAGTATGCAAGTAAATAGATAAAACACTTATCAACTGTACTCTTATCTTAAATAACTTTTTTTTAATTACCTTCTTTTAAATTTTTCATAAATGAATAATTTAATTCATCCATCATAATCACAACAATGAAATAATGAGGCAGAGTATTGGTACTGCCACTTTTTAATATTCATACAAATTATCAGTTAAGAGGACAAACAAGACATTTTCTGTAAGTTAATTAAGTAATACAAAAGTTGGTCATTTTAAAGACATAGGTAGAAGGAATAATTAAGGAATCTTAAGACATTAAAAAAATACTATTAAAATTTAAAAATTAAATCTTCAAATTATATATGTGTACGCATATTATCAAAAAATTGAGAGGTAAATGAAATTGAATATTTACTGTCATTGGGTAATAATGTAGATATCCCTAAATACTTTGGAGAAAACTATATAATGCTCTAACATATTAGCATATTATAAAGTGCATTGGGTGGATATTAAAATTCAGAAAATTGTTATTTAAAACTATCAAATTTATCACAGACCTACCAATAGTAACAAGATTAAGGAAGTGGTAGGAATACAAGTATCTTTAAATAGCTTTAATTTTAAATTAAGTTTTAAGAATCCAACATTCAATATTCACCAACCATTTATTCGATTAATCGTTGATCATATAAATGGTAAATATTATTTTACATAAAATAAAGGAACCTTTTGAGACTGAGCTGATTATAAAAAAAATTTCGTTACTAAAAATTATAGAATATTATATGCTTAGTAGTAACTATAAGTATGGTGTAACAATTAAAAATTGTTACAAAGACAAGTAGTTCACATAGACAAAAAGTATAAGCTTTAATCTATTCTTATTTTGAAATTTGATTTCTGACTTTGTATTCATAACCTCAAATTTTTTTGTTACGAAAATATAATTTACTATCAACACTACTAATTTCTTTGCCTCAGTATCTTTTCATGTTTTTTCCCATCCCATGAAAAACCAATCCTTATTTTCTTTTCAAACTGGAGGGATAAGTATTATAGCTACAATTAGCTACACAATTATCTCATGAAACTTTCATCTATCTGTTAATTATATTTATACATGGTAATTTAAGTAATTACAGGGCATCTAATTATCAATCTAATTATTAAATAATAATTAGAAATAACATTTTATACTAAAAAAACCATTTTTGCTGAATATTAAATTGTTAGTTACAAATGTCCAGTTTAAATATAAAATGTTTATTACTTAATTATAGGACAATAAATTAAACTAATTAGCATAGAAAGAAAAATACAAATTTTAAATTAAAAAATTGTATATTATATTATGTTTATTACATAAAATAAAGATTTGTGATAATTCTTTGATCATTACTCAAGACATCAGTCAACACAAATTAAATTCTAATACATTGTTTTGGTTTACATAGTTAACATTTAATTTTAAAATCAAATATTATAAGTTTTTTTTCTTCTATAAAATATAAAAAATATATTATTTTTAAAAATGAAAGATAATAAAAAAAACCAATGAGAGATTTAATACAATCATTTTTCTTTTAAAATTATTTGTTTAAATTCTCAACTGTAAACAACCACAATCAATGAGAGGAGAAAATTAAAATTTACAATACAAAATATTTAAGTGTTTAATTGTCTGAATATCGAGTTATTCAAAATTGTTAGAAAAATACAAAAGATTAATTTACCAATTTTTTAATAATAATTAGCTTAAATAAAAAGCACAGTGATATACAAACAAAAAATGCTAATTTGTGTAAATAAAAATCAAGTCAATAATTGTATGGTTACATTAAATAATTAAAAAATATTATTTAGGTAAGAATTTATAAAATAGGCATGTAAATAATTAAAACTTTAATGTTAAAGAACTTATTTAATATCTTTGTATTAATACTTAAAACTAATTATCTAAAAAATGGACGGATCGTTTACATTTTTTAGTTAATCAATCACAACTAATCATATAACCATTAACGATGGTCAAAAACAAAAAAAAAAAAAACTTAAGAAAACTTATAAATATTAAATTTACATTTTTTGTATCAGTTTTAATATATAAACAAAATAAATAAATCATATTAATAAAATTATTTAAAAATAAATCATTGTACAAAAAAATATAGTATTTATGTGTTATAACCTACCATTACAAGTACAATTTTGTATAACTTCATCTAATGCCTAATATTATTATTACTAAAACAGTATACTTTTATAATTATTGATAAATAAAAGGATAAAGTACTCAAATATCTTACTTAGTGCCTATTTGAATTAAGATAAAATATTTTATAAATAATTGATTTTCATAAGTATCAAGTTCCAGTAAAATAAAAATGAAGATTATGATAAATACTAAATAGATAGGTATTAAAATCAAAGTAAAATTTCTAAATATATTTTAAAAATGTTATGATAATATATTAAGCCTTTAACACATTTTCCATAAAAATTTTACAATAAGGGATATACTGATAAGAAAATATACATTGCATTGCTACAATTTCTAAATATTGATCTAGTATAAAAAAATATTTTTAGATTCTTGTATTGTGCATTATACATATATTTATATTGCAAATATAATATAAAATAATTATTTCAAAAATACTGAGTATTCATTTATTACCATTAAAAATAGAAATACTATGTATAGATTTATATAGATATGTACCTGATTTGTCAAAGTAATAAAATTTGTATGTGTAATCGCAGGATAATAACACATATGTACCAAAAATATCAATGATTGAAATCAATCATTATTTTTTAATTCAAATATTAAAAAATTCGTTATAAAAATAGATTAGGTACCTGACAAAAAAATTATTTCTCAATAGTATATACATAATACTGATAAGCTTAGTTACTTATTTGATGAACACATTAAATCAATCTTCTGTATATAAGAGCTGGTGCCAATATAAAGCTCAATACAGAGGAAGAAATGCCAGATGCACCGTTACATCCATCTCTGGAATTGCAAGTACAATATTCAGTGAATATATTATGAGTGCCTGTCCTCATTAAACAATAACGTTCATCACCACCAATGCCGGGTTCTCCTAAAAAAGCACAGCTTCGATAGAACCTCCATTTGCCATACACTAAAAACACAAATAAAACTGTGTCAAATTAATTAATTAATTAATTAAAGTGAATAACTATGGTACACATACCTTTTTGACGGATTTTCCGACACATTGTGCCTCGCACACCCGGGTAAGTATCCAATTTTTCTAGTTTACAATCCTTCATGGGCATCGAGTGATTGTCGAAAGGATCTACACATTTCGGGTCATGCAGTGAATCACAATGCCAACACATGAGACCGCACACTGAAAGTTTAAACACAATCATTGTTAATTCTTAGATAATACACGACAGCAGAAATGAGACGAATAACAACTGCGATTAAAACTAACCAGAATAAACGCTGTACAGCACAAACAAGGTCATGCAAAGGATACACAGTGCGGACGGCATGGTGTACGAGATGATTATTAGGACGGATTAACTAAAAAGGATATAAAATAACAACTTACATCACTAAAAAAGGAATAAAAGTAAAGGAAACAAAAATAAATTATTTAATAGCAATTTCAGTTTGAATAACACGCCCAAAATATTTTGTAAATTGTAATCAATTCAAACAAGTGTTGTTCGTCCGCGGAACGTATACAGTCTTCCCAACCAACGGGATTTTATTTCCCTAGTAAAATTATGTACCTATCAGAAATATTAAAACTATAGAATAATATCACAGAACAATACCTATATAATATAAAAACGATAGTCGATCACCTGATCAGCAGTGTTCGACTTGGCAAAATTAAAGAAGGGAGACTCTGTTTAAAGAGCAGTCTGTTTACTTTAAAGAAAATAGCGTCCTCAAGACTTATTAAGCGTAATAATTATAGGGGCACGTTAAAATTTCTGAAAATTAATAAGGGTACTTAGTCACCCTGCGTCCCCCCTCAAGTCAAGCACTACTGATCAGGTTCTTGTTTACTCATGATCTGAAGTCTAAACCTTTGAAAAATATGGAAATGATTTCGTGTATAAATATGATGTTATGTAAACGTTTACTGTTCACGTAGGCGGAGCTGGAAAAAATGAGCGGGTTAATATAATATATGTATTAATGGCTGGTTAATGACAATCGGTGGATTAAAACAGCCTTATCATACGTCCGTGAAGTTGGCCCCCCCACTTTGTCCTATCGAATTCAAACCTTCACCAATATTTTGGAACTAATTTGGAACTATTTGGAACTTCACCCTTTTCTCGAAATAAGAGATTTTCGGTTGGGGGGGGCCAACTTCACGCAGCCCCCCCACTTTGTCCTATCGACTTCAAACCTTTACCAATATTTTGGAACTAATTTGGAACTATTTGGAACCAAGTTTTCAGAATTTGGAACTTCACCCTTTTCCCGTAAAAAAGATTTTAGGTTGGAGGGGAATAACTTCTCGCTGCTCCCCTCACTTTGTCCTATCGACTTCAAATCTTCACCAATATTTTGAATCTTATTTGAAATTAATTAGAATCTAGTTTTCCGAAACATCTATAGTTAATATAGGCTACAGATTTAAAAAAAAATAGTAATAATAAATTAAAATTGTGAGATTTGAAATTAGTTAATGCTTAAAAAAGGAAAATTAGTTATCTAAAAGAAAACAAATCTAAAAATTGCAAAGTTGAAATTTCAAAATTATATTTCTTAGTACATACCTAAAATATTGTTTTTAGAAATCTGTTTTTCAATTTGGTAAAAAAATTAATTTGCATTACTAGTATCTATAAATGTTATATAATACCATAGAACATTTTAAAATATATCTTTATGATTAGCAGACAATTTTATTTTACCATTGAAATATAATATTTAAACTCCGGACCATATGTGCTCTAAGTATATTGCTATGCTCATAGGAGGGAGATTTCGGAGTATCTAAAATTAACATTTTGAAACTAGGAAGCATAATTTTTGTAGTTGTCAAATTTTGCTATCCATGTAAATATTTACAACATATAAATAACTATTAGCAACTTAAAA
Organism: Sipha flava; assembly: GCF_003268045.1. Classification (NCBI taxonomy): domain Eukaryota; kingdom Metazoa; phylum Arthropoda; class Insecta; order Hemiptera; family Aphididae; genus Sipha; species Sipha flava. Next base: position 2,143,847 of record NW_020273630.1, on the reverse strand, counting down.
AAGTTATATCCTTCACCCAGGCATTATCAATTCAATGAGAACAATTTTATGGTTCTTCGTAGCTTTATATGGCATTAAACTTTAACATTACTATTTTAAATTGCCAATATAATTAGAAATTTACGAAAAGTGTATTAAAATTAACTAAATATCTACGAACGTATAAAAATATAACAGTAAATATACTTTAATATTTTCGAACACAAACTACATTGTTTAAGATAAAATTAATATAAATCATATTATTATTGGTTTTCCTTATCTTGTCATATAATTTGATGCTATTTTGAACACAATACATTCAGGCTATTATTATTGGACAAGTCCGTGAAGTGTTACTTTTATGAATTTATATTTAAATGGTTCAATATACATATAGTCTTTTACGGATAATATATTTTCAATACCGAGTTATTTTTATAACTATTACAATTTGCAAGATAGTCCATTCATTTGCAGAACGCTGGTGTAGTAAGATAGACGTTATTTATTTTATTTTAACTACACTTAAGACCTGGGTATAACACATAATTTTTTAAAATGAGTAAAATAAAGGTTAGTATTTATTGTAGTCAAAGTAATGAAATTGTAAACACTAAGTTGTTCTAAATATTAAAATAATTAAGAGGCGGTTTTTGCTAAGAAAACTTTTTTTTTTTTTTAATTATATCAATTTTAATGTTTTTCAATTTTTTTAGTCTATTTTTTTTTTTTTGGAAAATTGTTATTTACTTGTGTCATTATATAGAGTGTCCCTAAACTCAGCGGCATAATATCAAAGCGGGATACATAGAAGATAATCTAATTATATTTTGTTTTCTTTTACAAAATAGAATTTTTGTGTTAAATTGTAATTTGTACAGTCTATACATCTATGTCCGGTCCCGTTTTGAAAATGTTAACAAAGGGCGAACTCGAACCGAACTGATTGCTAATTTTTTTTTTTTAGACCGTATTAGACTAAAAATTTAAACCTAAAATCTTTTTTACGGGAAAAGGGTGAAGTTCCAAATTCTGAAAACTTGGTTCCAAATAGTTCCAAATTAGTTCCAAAATATTGGT
>NW_020273630.1:2100484-2142775 GCF_003268045.1 Sipha flava | reverse complement strand
GTGAAGGTTTGAAGTCGATAGGACAAAGTGGGGGGAGCTGCGAGAAGTTATTCCCCTCCAACCTAAAAACTTTTTTTACGGGAAAAGGGTGAAGTTCCAAATTATGAAAACTTGGTTCCAAATAGTTTCAAATTAGTTCCAAAATATTGGTAAAGGTTTGAAGTCGATAGGACAAATTGGGGGGGCTGCGTGAAGTTGACCCCCCAACCGAAAATCTCTTATTTCGAGAAAATGGTGAAGTTCTAAATTATGAAAACTTGGTTCCAAATAGTTCCAAATTAGTACCAAAATATTGGTGAAGGTTTGAAGTCGATAGGACAAAGTGGGGGGAGCTGCGAGAAGTTATTCCCCTCCAACCTAAAAACTTTTTTTACGGGAAAAGGGTGAAGTTCCAAATTATGAAAACTTGGTTCCAAATAGTTTCAAATTAGTTCCAAAATATTGGTAAAGGTTTGAAGTCGATAGGACAAAGTGGGGGGGCTGCGTGAAGTTGGCCCCCCCCAACCGAAAATTTCTTATTTCGAGAAAAGGGTGAAGTTCCAAATTATAAAAAATTGGTTCCAAATAGTTCCAAATTAGTTCCAAAATATTGGTGAAGGTTTGAATTCGATAAGACAAAGTGGGGGGGCCAACTTCACGGACGTCCTTATCATAATTTATCTAGTAGGTAATAATCATTCTAAAATGGATCCAATGTGTACTTATAGGTTAAATCAAGACTGCTTAGAAAACATTTTTGGAACCGTAAGAAATCAAAAATAGAAATTGCATAGATCCTTCATACATTCAATTTAAACGAACTTTAAAGGTTATTCAAAATGTAGAAGATGTTTTACTTAGTCTTGAAAATACTCCTATAAGTGAAATTAATATACTTTTTCCAGAAAAAAATCCTTTTCAAATTACATGCCTATAAGAAATTTTAATAATTAAAAACAAATTACCTGAAAAAAATGCTATTACGTACATTTATGGTTATTTAATTGAATAATGATTAAAAGTTTATAAATGTTCAAATTGTTTAAATTTTGCACAAGCTATTTCCTTATCCAGTGAAATTTTATATTCTTATTTTAAATAATATGAAGGAAAACGTTCTTTATTATTTGGTAATAAAGAGACTACAGAAAAAAAGGAGAGATTTTTAAAAAACGATGATGGATCATTGATAACTACAGAGGAAGAATTGGCCATAAAATGGCAAGTTACTTTGACAAGCTTTTAAATTGCCAAGAGCCAAGTGAAATTTTCCCTCCCAGCCGGAACACTAGAAATGATCGACAATGCCTAAGTCCGTCTTTAGAGAAAATCAAGTACCAGATACAAAATTTAAAGAATCACAAATTACCTGGAGAGCACGAGATAGTAGCAGAATTGATAATGAATGGAGGAGAGGAACTGATTCAAAAAATATGGAAAATCATCACTCAAGTATGGGAAACAGAAGAAATACCTGAAGACTGGAAAATGGCGATAATATATCCCATACATAAGAAGGGAGATAAAAAGGACTGCAACAGTTACCGGGGAATATACAAAATATTTACTAGCTGCATTCTATCAAGGTTGAAAGAGACATCTGAAAATGTAATTGGAGAATATAAAGGTGGTTTTAGGCTAGGTCTACCGACAATTGACCAAATATTCATTGTCAGACCCTTTTTAAAAAAAATATAGGAGTTCAATAAGGAAATGCATATACTTTTTGTTGATTTCCAAAAAGTATATGATATCTTACATTGAGAAAGTCTAATTAGTACTTTGGTAAAGTTTCACTTTCCACACATACTTATAAATCTGATCAAGTCAAGTATTATGGAAACGCATGTTAAAGTAAGAGAGGAAATATAAAATCAGAATAAGTACAAGTACGGATAGGATTAAAACAAAGAGACTCTTTATCGCCTATATTATTTAATGTTGCATTGGAAAAAGTTGTAAGGGAAATGAATATGGGACAGCATGAAGGAGTAAACTTACAAGGTCATACTATAGGATTATTAGCATACGCAGATGACCTGGTACTGGTAACAGAATCACAAGAAAAACTATTTAGGCGGCTAGAAAAGTCATCAGCAAAAATAGGTTTATGCGCCAACGATAAGAAAACCAAATAAATAGTAGTTAGAAGGCAGAACAACGCAAGATTAGACCTCTCCTTAAGGATAGTTCAGTATAATTTCGATAGAGTGGATCAGTTCAAGTATCTAGGGACGATTCTAACAGAAGATAATCAAATAACAAAAGAGATAGAAGTAAGAATCCAGGCTGGAAACAAATGCTTTTTCAGTCTAGCGAATCTGTTAGGAGCTGGATCCTTGTCAAAAGAATTAAAGAAGCAATTATATACTACCTTGATAAGACCGATTGTTACATATGGAGCAAAGATTCATTTATTAGAATTAGATTCATTATACCAAAAATCGAACATCGTGGAAACAATAAGAACTAAGAGACTAAAATGGACAGGACACGCTTGGAAAAACCAAAACCCACTACTCCGTACAGTACTGGAAAAGAACCTAACAGGAAAAAGATCCATTGGAAGATCGAGAATGAGATGGGAAGATGTAGTAAAAAATGATGTGGAAGAGCTAGGAGGTGGAAATGATTGGAAGATGCGAGCAGCTAATCGAGATGGATGGAAGGCTGGATGTATTCTGGGATTGTCCTAGAGACCGTTAACACTCAAAAAAAAAAATTTTTTTTTGGTAATCTAATGATGCTCAATTCTACTTTTTATAGTTCGCAGACGTTTCACCTCTGCCGTTTCGTCCCCGTAAAAAAAAACGAGTCCATGGACTTTTCGTCCCCGTCTATTACTAAGATAGGACATTTAGCCCCCGGGAGTTATATAGATTTATTTATACCTAACCATAGGACGTTTGTCCCCTGGTTGGGTAAGGTTATTACGTTCTAAATTAATTAACTCGAAAAAATAATATAGGTAAGTAAACTAACAAGTAAACAATTTTACGAACGTCTTTTATATCTCCATGACATATCGATAGATATTGATCTTAATCGAAGGTCTTCTTATCGACTGATGATATTGCTCGACTAGTTGTTAGACAGTGGAAAAATGTTATTAACTTTTCCTATTTGTATTGTACAGATTAAATAATATTTTATACCTGCCCTGGATACTGTAATAATATATTACACAGAGCACACTACGCAGTACTAGTTTGTCAGTGTAATTGTGCATACGTCAGTGAATTATAGAATTGTTAACCACGAAAAAAATGAAATTATAAATTTGCCCGAAAAAATCATTACGAAGATAAAATAAAACAAAATTGTATTGAATTTAAATATAGTAATGATAATGATATTTTATATTTTTTGTAAAGAATAAGTAATCTAATATAAATAATTGTGTATAAATAAATCTATATAATACCTGGGAGCTAAATGTCCTATCTTAACAATAGACAGGGACGAAACGGGGGAGGCAAAACATCCGCGAACGACTTTTTATCAATATATTTTTTCAAATTGATCAAATTAGCTCCTCGACCCAACTTAAGTAAGAGAATTAATTTTAAATACAATTTTTTTCTATCATCTATCAGATAATTTTCCTAAAGAATTTTTAACTAACCTATTCTTAAGATTTCAAATATCCAACTCATTAAATAGGTCCAAAAAGGAATTTCAAGCATTACATACTGGAAAAAAGAACAGTAAAGTTCAAATTCTTTCAAATTAACAAGTATCAAATTTTAAAAAAAAAACTTGCTGTTGATATTAATCTATTTTTGTTTATGGGAATAATGTTTCAGTATGCCAAGTTCTTTTCAGGATTAAATAATTATCTAGTGTATGTTAATAAAATTGTTGTTATTTTATCCGCTTGTAGCGGTGTAGGACATTTGCAATCGAAAAATCAGTTTTATGGCTGTTTATCATCGACCATTGCAATGGGTATCATTTAATGGTCATTATAAAAACAGCAGTAAAATTATTAAACATGTTGGCCGTCAATTGTAAACTCTATTGCAATTGTATTTTTAAATGCTTCTATTATACATATATTTATATATTTATATTTTGCATTACAAGTTACATTATAGTCAGTGGCGGTTTTTATGTTTTTTTTTTTTGGAGGGGGGTAATCCTTTGATATTATCTTATAATATATTAAAACCATTAATAATTTATTACTTAAAATTTAAATCTTATAGAAGCGAAAAAACATAACATACAATTTTAATCTCGAGTGTATCGAACAAATAATATATTTGACTCTTGGACCCCCCACCCATAAAACCACCACTGATTATAGTTATCCTACAAATATAAGTTAAATAACAGTATTACACCATTTATTCGTCCTGAAGTAAGTTTTTTTTATAAAATATTATCAATATAATTATTTTTGAATAATTTTTTAAATAATAATTTAGAAAATTTTAAAAATAATAATTTTCTAAATAATTTTTGAAGAGTTAGTAGTATGTATGTAGTAGTATGAACTCGGTTGGTTCATTTTAAAATTCTTTAGTGTTAGTGACGCTGAAACATTTTTTTTTTTGTGTTGTATAATTTATTGTTTTTGGTGACATTGTTGATAGTATCATTTGTATTATTATCGTATCCAACATGCAATTAATAGTTGATAGTGTTGCTTATAATAGCTTTTCGCCGAGAAAATAAATATCCGCGAGCACAGTAGATCGGAGAGAATGAACTGTTGCGATTTGCGTTTCTCGTGCTTTCCGTGCATAGACATAATATATTATGTCTATGTTTCCGTGCGCCAGAACCACGGTAAACGAGTAATAGTCAAATAGTTGCGTTCTGTTTATCAATTTTTTTTTTCATTCCGGTGTAGTGGTCATACCGACGACGATCGATAGTCGCCTCCGTCACCAACGCCGACGATCGCTCCGGTAAATGCCGATAACGACCGAATAATAAATGTAATATTTATGATAATATTATAAATAAATAGTTGATAACATGTTGTATTGTTTTAAATTTGTTTTTTTACACTTTAACAATGTATTTTCCATTACCTAGGAAATTATGTTTGTTTGACCATTACTTTTAGAATTTAATTCGATATAATATATTATTACTGTTTGATGAGTAGTGAAAGTTTTCAAGTTTCGTGAGAATTATCTTGAAGATATTTTTTTTCCAAGTACAGTTCTCCAACATTGAAGCATCATGCCACCCGTTAAACCTTTCAGACTAACAAAGCAAACCGGACCTAAAGGTAAATTTATGGTAGTTTGAATTCTTAGCTTAGTGTGACCTAAAATCATGTCAGTTATTTTGAATAGATTTTCGCGTTGAAATTAAAAAAACCTGTTTGTACTGAAAATCTATTGATGTCAATAAAGAGTTATGTTTTCACTAAAAATTAAAAATATTTCATGATGTGTTTAATAGTTATTCACTTATTCACATAAATTCTTTGTTTATGTACTCAAAATATATCTTTTAAAAATTTCAATTTTTTTTTATGATAATAAAGTTATATTGATGTATACTTTCAGATAAAAATAAAGGACCTAGACAGTCATCTAAAAAAAATCATTTTGATGATGATTTGCATGTAGACAATTATGGACCTTCAAATTCGAATGATAGACCGAAATCTCATCCCCCTCATTTGAAAGGACGAGAAATTGGTAATATATATATATATATATATATGTATGTTTTATTTATTTTTATCAAATTATATACATATTTGATTTCAGGCTTATGGCATGCTCGTAAACAAGCAAGTATGAGAGAAGATGAAGAAATGCTGGATATGGCTCGACCTAAAGTGAAACCACCTTCTCATTTAAAAGGCCGTGAACTAGATCTCTGGCATAAAGAGCAAAATCGATTGTGGCAGAAAACAAAAAAAAAAGAACAACAAAAAGAATCAGGAAAATGTGTAATTTTGTTTTAAAAAAAAATTGTTAATGTTGAAATTTTAATTATAATTTTTTTTTTATAGTTCATCAAGTTAAGAATTGATGGAATTGATTATATAGAAGAAAAATGTAATAAAATAGAAGAAGAAATGCCAATTCCTGATGAAAACATTAAATCTAAGTCTTATACAATGTCAAATTCAAAAGTAGATATTAAAGATTACAATAGTCATAAGTAAGTTAATTCTAATGGCTTATTAAAGGATTTATACATTTTATTAAATATGTTTTAATCTTGAAGTTTCAGAGCTCTTAACCTTCTGACTTTGAAAGATGAAGATGTAGATGAAAATGCAGAGTATATAATGGATAGATATAAAAAACTTGAAGATTCAAATTTCAAAAGAAAATTTTTGGATAACATAACTGGGTCTATAGAAGAAAATCTTGTTGCTTCTCTTCAAAGTAATATGGTATGTCTAGGTTATTCACATAAAAAAAAAAAAAAAAAACAATATTCTTGAATTTTTTTAAAATTATTTTTAGAAACTTCAAAATGATCCTACAAAAAATGCATTTTTGAAAAATGAACTTGAAGCCAAAAGTAAAAATCCAAGGTACAGATCTATGTGTGCAATTAGAAAAAAACTACCATCTTATAGCAAAAAAGATGAAATTTTAGAATTAATTAGAAATAATCAAGTTATTTTGATAAGTGGTGAAACAGGCAAGTAATATTTTTATAAATTATAATTATTACAATATTATTAGGTATATTATTTCTTTAATGGTTTAATTTATTTAAAATAATTTCAAATAGGTTGTGGTAAAACTACACAAATGGCACAATTCATTCTTGATGATGCCATTATGTCAGGTTGTGGTTCAACATGTAGAATCGTTTGTACCCAACCAAGAAGAATCAGTGCTATATCAGTGGCAGAACGTGTTGCTGATGAAAGGGCTGAACGCATAGGAGAAGGAAGTGTTGGTTATCAAATAAGGCTGGAAAGGTAATAAAAAGTGATTATAAATATATTCAATACAAGCTAAATTATATAATTTGTTATATTTAAGAAAATTGGGACGCGAATATGGATCTATTTTGTTTTGTACCACTGGAATTCTACTACAACACATTCAAAGAGATTCCGCTTTGAATTATTATTCTCATATAATTATTGATGAAATACATGAACGTGATACTATTAGTGATTTCACATTAACTATTCTCAAAAGCATCATACCTGTTGTAATTATATACATATAGAAATTAGTTTAGTTATATTATTTTTTTTAATAATATTTTTAACTTTTTATATATTTTAGAGACCAGATATCAAAATTATACTAATGAGTGCAACATTAAATGCAGCAGCTTTTTCTAAATACTACAATGATTGCCCATCTTTGAACATACCAGGATTCACATATCCAGTTGAAGAAGTCTATCTTGAAGATATTTATTCATTAAATAGGTTTGCACATTGTATTAGTGCTCTTGATACCCGGGTACCCGGGTATCCGGGTTTTACGGGTACTACCCGATTTACAACATTTCGGGTACCCCTTACGAATTAGGTGCCCGTTATGAATCGGGTACCCGTTATGGTTTGTATACTCATTATTAGAGCTGGGATTTGTATGTAAGTACATATATTTTCTAAAACATGATAAATTTTGTTATCTTTTTTTTTTTTTTGTTGCACAGATAAATAACTGCTATAAATAAATATTATTTTAAACAACTTTACAACAATTTACTGTTTACTTTTACATTACTGTAAATTAGTAGCTATATGAATATAAAAACAGCATAGTTAACAAAACTTTTCAAACACCTATCAATATAATTATTCAATTATTATAATTTTTGTATAGTTGTATATTTTAAGTTTAAAGCGTAACAATGAAACTATGAATATATTACACGTCACCAATAGTATCACAAATTTCTTCTTTTTTTTTGGCCCTAGGGGTGGGTTTGAACGCTTCCTCCCCCCCGTATGTATGTCACTGACTGTGATTATTCATTATTATCTACGTATATATACACATAAAAGGTAACGAATATGGCCACTATATCCGTTATCTGTAAGATTTAAATATATGCTTTATAATAGCTTTTAACATGTTATTCGACATTAGACTTGAACAAACTTATTATTGAAATATAATATCACTAATAACGCTCACATAAAATATTAAAGATTTATTTTTAAAACGTAATTTTATTAATTTAAAAGAGGAAATAATTTAATATTTTTTATTCGAATAATTATGTAATGTATAATTTAATACTGATTACCTCTTAGCTAAACCGTTTAAGTAAATCAAAAACCATCGGGTACCCAAACATTTTAGATAATGGGTACCTACTACCAGAAAACGTTGACTACTCACAAATTCGGGTATTACCCGGATAAACAGGTATCCGGAGGGTTTCTGGGTACCCGGGTATTACCCACATCAAATCAAGAGCACTACATTATATTTCTAATAATTTCTTATATCGAGTTTTTCAAATATTATTTATTGAAAACAGGTTCAGATATTTTCCTAAAAAAATTTTGAGACCACGCAAATTAAAACCTGGCGATCCATTTCTTGAATTTGTAGTTCCTTATGTTAAGTAAGTATATTATTGAAAATATTTTTGAATGTTCATGTAACATAATTTCAAATAATAATAACTAAACTTTTTGTAGTGAACTGAGAAGATCTAAAAGATATCATTCTGCAATATTGAATTTGTTGGAAAATCCAGCATCTGAAGATACGGATTATGAATTGATATTAGAACTTATAAATTACATTTGTAATAATAAAGATGATGGAGCAATACTTGTGTTTCTTTCTGGATGGGATCAAATATCTAAAATGACTAAAATTCTTAAAGACAAAGGCTTTGGAAATACATGTAATGTATAATTTGTGATTAAAAAAAAAAAAAAAATTAACTGTGTTAAATAAGTAGGGTTAAACATTTAATGAGTAGTAGTTGATACTCAAATATTTATTCAGATTTTTTTAGCAATTTTGATGTCGGTTTTTAAATATTTTGATTTTTAAATAATTATATTTCCATGTAGACTTAAAGAATGAATATTGGTTAAAGTTTTTAGTTGAAATATTGATAATTATTAGTTTAAAAATAACTATTTAAACTTGTGTGATTTTAAGTTTTAATAAATTTGAAATCTTTATTACTAATTTTTTACTGAACCTGAGTACATTAGACTTAACTATTTGTTAAATTTTAGTACTTTTTACATAAATATATAACTAAATGTATATATTTTTCTCAAATTAAAATTCATAATTGAATTAGCTTTTTAAACCTTTTTCTTATTTTCGTTTTTATTTTAAATGTATAATTTAAAAAAAAAAAAAAAATTCAAAATATTCAAAATTATTATTAATACTTCACACTGGTTTAAAGCTCTGATTTCAAAGAATTATTCAATTAACATGAAATTTTAAATTTATAGTTCATTAATTTTATTTGTAATTATAAAAAAAAGAAAAAAATTCAATTTTGTAATTTATTGATTTACATTTTTTTTTTTTCAGCTCGCTACATACTTATTCCTTTGCATTCCATGTTACCAACTGTATCTCAAAAATCTGTTTTTGAATCACCACCATCAGGTAAGCTAAAATGGTTTTATTAATTAAATACAAGTTGGTATAATATTAGTTTTACAGGTGTTCGTAAGATTATACTATCTACAAACATTGCAGAAACTTCAGTTACTATAGATGATGTAGTTTATGTTATTAATAATGGCCGTATGAAGTTAAAAGGATTTGATGCAGAAAATAATATTGGGACTCTAAAAGAAGAATGGGTGAGTTTGGCCAATGCAAGACAACGTCGTGGTCGAGCAGGCCGTGTAAGGTCTGGTATTTGCTACCATTTGTATACAAAAGGACGTGAAAATTCATTTGATGATTATGTACTACCTGAGATGATGAGAACAAGTTTAGAAGAAGTAATACTTCAAGCTAAAATTTTACAAGTTGGAATGGTTACTCCATTTTTAGAGAAAGTTATGAATCCACCTGAAACTAAAGCTCTTGAAGTGGCTTTAAAAGTATGTTTTGATTTATTTTATATTAATTATATTTTTACTTTAATAATTTTGGTTATTTTCTAGTTATTAATTGACCTGAATGCTTTGGATGAAAAAGAAAATCTTACTCCATTGGGCTTTCATTTAGCAAAATTACCAATTGGTCCTCTTGAAGGCAAAATGATTATTCTAGGTACAATGTTTAGTTGCTTAAGTCCAATAATGACCATTGCTGCCAGTTTAAATTTTAAAGATCCATTTGTTATGCCGGTGAGTAAATCGATATTATTATTTATTTTTATTTTAATACTTAAAATCTTGAATTTTATAGACAAATAAGGAATACCAATGCCGCGATGTAAAAAAAGAAATGGATGAAGGTCACCTAAGTGATCATCTCATGGTCACTAGAGCAATGAGTAAATTTTTACAAGCTAAACAAGAAAACAGGGCTTGGGAATTTTGCAGAGAAAATTGTTTGATGTACAATACTATGAATATGTTACATGATTTAAAGTCTCAATATGCCAAGTATTTATGTGATCTGGGATTTATAAAAAGTTCCAACTATTCAGATCCTGAGTATAACCAAAACTCAAGCAATGTTAAGCTTTTGAAGTGTGTTTTAGTTGCTGGTTTATGTCCCAATATTGCTGTTTGCAAGTAAGTATTATTTTATATTTAAATTAATCATGTAAATTAATTCTTTTTTAATTTTTTAAGTTCCAAAGTTAAAGCAAACGGTCGAAAGTTATCAAAATTTGTGACTGCCGAAGATGGAAAAGTTGAAATTCATCCAAAATCTGTGAACTCTATTGATAATTACTACATTAGTCCTTTATTATTATACCACACTAAACTAAAGACTACTTCAATATATTTACATGACACAACTATGGTTTACCCATTTCCAGTAGTATTTTTTGCCAAAAGCCTCAAAATAACTGGCGAAAAAACTGATCATATTTCATTTAGTCTTAATTCACAAGTAAATTTCACGTGTTCAGCTAGAACAGCAAATCTTATTAAGGTGATTATAATTAATATTATATTTTATACATTTAAAACCATTTAAACACTTGGTTATAAATATATTTGGACCATAATTTGCTCGAATACAATTTTAAATTCTTTTAAATATCTTGATATTCATGAATATTGATTACTTTCATTTTAAAATTTGTTCTAAAATTTGAGCCACTGCAATTTGACTTTTATGTTACTGTTGATTATTAAATGATTTATTTTTAATTTTGAGTAAATCCAATACAAACATTGCTTATGAACATTGTGTTATATTGATTAAATTAATTTTGTTTTAATTATTTTCAACATTTCATGAGGTCTTTATATTTTGTTGGATTGTTAGTCTTATAATTATGTTATTTCAAATTTATAATATTGCTTTACTTCATTATTCAGTCATTAATACAACTTTAAAGTTTTAATATGTATTTTTAGTATAAAAACGCGTGTAAACTTAATTTTGTCAATTAATATGTAATAGTATAAATTTAGAAATTAAATATAAAAATCATTATACCTTACTAAATGTTTAGATGTATATTATTATTATTTTTTTATAGTTATTTCTAAGATAAATTTATTCTTCTGGTTTATGATTTTTAGCTCGTAAGAAATAGATTGAAATGGTTGATTGATTATCTAATGTCACACCCCGAAGAAATAAGTTTCAATTCAAATTCAGCTAGTGGAAAAGCACTAAGGTATGTATTAAATTAGTTATATTTATTTAATAATGTTTTACATTTCAATATTTATTATTATTTAATATTAGTGAAAAAATATTTATAAAATTAATATTATTTTAAATATTTGTAACGATAATAAATGCATTTATAAATGTATTATAATTATTTAAAACCATCTTATCTGACAAACATTTTTTGCCTGTAAAGAATTTGTATAAAATTAAGCTTTAAATTGTTACTTCTGAAAATAATTATGTATATTTTATTGAACATCATTCTTATTATATTCTTTATTGAATGAAAAAAATGTATTGAACTTGTCATTAGAATTTATGCTAATTGCTTATTTTATCTTTTAAATTAAGACTATTATTTTTCATTGATTATGATTCTTATTATGACATTTAAGTTGGATAATTTCAATTGAATTGACATTACATTTTTGTCTCTTTACTTGTGCTTATAGTAAATTGTCTCAATTGATGTAGCAGTTGTAGTATACAAGATAATAGATGATTGATCTGCTATATGAACTAATTGTAGTTTTTAGTACATATTTTAAGTGCCTATTAGTGCTGAGCCTATTTATTAATATTATTTTATTCCTCGTATGTTAATGTTAAACGTAAGTTGTTCCTCTTTTGACTTCTTAGGGTTGGATTAATGTAAAATATAGAAATTGATATTTAGGTATTTTTATAGGCAACGTTTGAAAATCCCATGATGGTAATCTTAATATATTTTTTATTCCATCATTATATTTTATCAAGTATACCGAAGTGTAATATCAGGTTGTAAGTTTTCATTAAAAAAAAAAAAAAAAAAACAAAATATGATATAATATCAATGAACAAATATTATAATTATTTTCAGTAATGTTCCCTAGGCACTACTTGATTTTGATTTTCTTCAATTTCTTTCAAACTTTTTTTCTATTATTTTTTATAACATGATTTTGTAAGTTTTACTTGTTATTTTGTTAATTGTTTATTATAATTATTTTTTCAGGCTTGTTGTTGATCTCGTATCTGCAGAAGAACATCCTGGTGTTTTACAATTCTCTTCATATTATTAATTTTTATTAATTTAAAAATAAAAATAATTTTCCACCATAAAATAGTGTGTGATTTATTAAAAAAAACTATTGTTGAAATATGTACGTGAACTTTTTTTTTTATACTATTGTGAATAAATGTTATATAATTGATATGATAAATTATTTATTTAACTGTCATGATTAACTACCCTAATTTTAAGTTATTAGATATTTGTTTTTATCCAATTTTAAATGAATACGTAGTAAGATGAAAAAGTTCTCAGAATTTATTTATAGAAAAAAAATTATTTTATTTATCACAATTATGATTATTGTAATTAAAATTATACGTAATTTACCATCTGTAAGTATAATAAATTACATTAGTTTCATGTTAACCGTTAACGAATCTTTACGAAAGACAATTTACCATAGACCTATGAACTATGTTTATGTAAAACAAAAACTTGTTAAAGTGGGTATACATTGGAATTGTGTAAAAAAATCTAAAAACAATGAAAATAATTGTCAAGGAAGTATTACAACTGATGTCAATATTAAAGTTATTGTTTCTATAACTGACCATAATCCTAATGCCTGCCCAGTTGAAGTAGAGGTAATAAAATCATGATCATCAATGAAAAATAATGCAAAAAAAAATTCTGAACCACCTTCTATTATATTTTCCAAAACCGTAATAAATTTATCTAACGAAGCAAAATTGTTAATGCCTGCAGCAGCGTAAAAAGAAGTTTAAGAAGAGTTAAAAATGCATCTTATCCACCCTTAGTAACAGTAAATGAGTAGAAAGTTATTGGTATATGGGCAACAACAGGAGGTGAAAATCCTCAGCCATTTTTATTATTCGACAATGAAAATAATGAAAATAAAATTATAATTTTTTCATCTCCTGAAAGTCTGCAAATATTAAAAACGTCAACATATTGGTACATGGATGGAACATTTTCAACTGCGCCTACAGGCTTTAATCAAGTTTATATTATTCATGGTAAAATGGGCTCGACAACAATTCCTTTGGTGTATATACTTCTTCAAAATAAAACAAAACAAATTTATACCGAAATGCTTTCTGTTATTTGTGAAAAATGTCCAAAACGTGAATTGGTACAAATAACAATAGACTGAAAAAGCTGTCATTCTTGCAATTGAAAAAGTACTACCAAAATTAAAAATTCACTGATGCTATTTTCACCTGTGTCATTCAGTATGGCGCAAAATCCAAGAGTGTGGGCTAGTCAAAAAATATAAAGAAGACAAACAATTTCAACAAGATATTACAATGATAACTGGTCTTGCATTTTTACCAGTCAATTATGTCAAAAAAGGTATGTATACCTATGAGTAATATAACTTTTTTGGTTCACAAATAGTTAAATGTAGATTGTGGTTGTGTTTTAGGTATGGAAATTTTATATGAAAAATTTCATAACCAAGATGCTGATCAAATTCTTACGTACTTTGATACAACTTATGTTAACGGTCATTATAGAAATAAAAAAAACATTTTTTTTTTTTTTTTTAATTTTAAACGTAATACACAATCTGTATCGACTAGACACAATAAGCATATATGAGGAGAGTTACAAAAAGATTGACATGGAGATTTGATGAAAGAAGCCACCCATCGATGGCACTTTCTATGGATTTTTTTTAATAATTTTTTTTTTTTAATTTTTATTTTTTTTTAAAGCTTAACTTAAGAGATCACGGCACCATTTACGCTTCAGGTGTCTAGGGGGATTACCAGATATGGAAGGAGTAGATAAGTTTTTTATTAGCTCTTTAGGGTGATTAATTAGTTTGGAGTAGAATCTTTTATAATACATTTTGGCTTCGTTAATTGTTTTGAGTTGGTGTCAGTATGAAGGGTGTGATTAGACACGTAGGGTGGTGCGTTCATTATTTTTCGGAGAGCGATATTTTGAAATGTTTGAATCTTCAGTATGTTAGACTTTTTAGCGTTTCCCCAGAGTTGGAGTCCGTATGCCCAAATGGGTTTGAGAAGTGTTTTGTAGATCAGAATTTTGGTTTTAATGGGGGTATAGTTATTGCTTATTAAGGGTTTGAGGATACGAAGACGATGATTTAGTGCTAATCTTTTGATTTTGATGTGATGAGCCCATGTTAACCTTTGGTCGAGAGTGATCCCGAGATATTTGATCTTTGGAGAGAAAGGGATAGGAATACCGTATAGAAAATCTGTGGGACAGGAAGCATGTTTGAGGGTGAAGGTAGTATGTATAGATTTGCTTTGGCTTACTTTGAATCACCAGTTAGTAAACCATTTTTCCATGTAGTTAAGGTGAGTTTGGAGATTGTATGATGCTATGAGTGAGTCATTGGCAATAGATATTATTGCTTTGTCGTCAGCGTAGTCTGCTACGGATGTATTGGAGGTAGTTGGTTGATCAGAAGCGAAGATATTGTACAGAATAGGAGACAAAATGCCCCCTTGGGGAACACCAGCCTTGATAACTGCTACGTCAGATAACGCAGAACTGTAGCGTATTTGAAAATGGCGATCAGTTAGATAGGATTTAATAAGTAGTAGGTGGGAGGCATAAATTTCTTAAGTTTATACAAAAGCCCGTCATGCTATAAGCGGTCGAAAGCTTGTGAGATGTCTAGGAACACGCAATTGCAGAACAGTTTTTTTTCCAGGGAATACGAAATGGAGTCTACGACTCTGTGTATTTGATGAATAGTCGAGTGAGAAGCGCGAAACCCAAATTGGGTGTTTGGAAGAATATTTTTGTCAGTAATTATCGGGAGGATTCGTTTCAGAATTAACCGTTCCATTATTTTTCCGAAAAGAGGGAGAAGGCTGATTGGACGGTGTGATGAAGGTAGGTAGGTCAGGTGGTTTGTTTGGTTTTGGAAATAAGATTATAGTTGCGAATTTCCAAAGTAGTGGAAAATAGGAAAATCTGAGTGAGGCATTAAATATATGAGTGATGTGAACTATGGCTCTAGTTGGAAGGGATCTGGCTACTTTCGCAGTAATGCAATCGTAGCCTGGTGATTTTTTTAGAGCATATTTTTGTATAGCATATTTTACATCATTAGGTGTAAATGACTTGACTGGGAGAGACACTGGAAGGGGGGGTGTTTAAGAACGTTTCGACTTGATTCATGTTTTCAACGTCTATGATATCAGCGTGTGGTTGAAAGGTATTAGCAAGATGATCCTTAAAAAGTTCAGCTTTTTCGATATCCGAAGTAGCTAAGCTACCATCTGGTTTTTTAATAGGGAGATTTGGAAATTTACAGCGAAGTATTTGTTTTGTTTCTCTCTATAGGCTACCGTCTAAGGAAGTGAATTTCATTAATTGATTTTGCCATATGTTTGACTTAAATTCAGTGAGCAGTTTTTTTTAGTGAATTAGCTAGTTTATTGTAATTAAGTTTATGGGAAGGTAAGCGCGTGCGTTGGTATAGAGCTCTTGCTCTTCTTTTTTCTACAATTTTATTACGTATATATTCAGGAAGTGAGCTTGGAGAAGGAGGTGCTGGCATTGTATTAGTAGCCGACCATGCTGCGGTTTGTATTATGTTTGTAAGATTGAGGACCGCTAGGTCTATATATAACAACTTTTATACATACTTCAAGTACATTTTTAAGTTCAGATGGCAGCGTTTTTGCTGCTAAAGCTTGTCGGTGTATTACACAATAAGAACCGATTATTGACGGGTTTTTATTTTTTGCTAGGCTTACAAAACCCGATCTTGACCCTAGCATTGCAGGAGCACCATCCGTACAGACACCTACAACATTTTTCCAAGACAAACCATTTTGATCAAAAAATATGTCAATGGTAGATAAAACGTCGCTGCCTTTTGAGGTGGAATTTAAAGCCTGGGAAAATAGAAGTTCTGCGATGGGCTGTTCATTTATAAAACGGCAGTAAACTAATAGCTGGCAACAATTGGCCACATCAGTTGATTCATCACATTGGATTGCAAAGAATACGGAATGTTTTAATTTATGAATCAACTGATTTTTAATGTCCAAAGCTAATTCATCTATACGTCGTTTCACTGTATTATCTGAAAGAGATATTTGAGCTATTTTCCTTTTGTTTTCTTCACCAAGTACTATTTCAACAGCTTTAAGTATGCTAGGTTTAATTAATGTTTCACCTAAGGTATGGGGTTTCTTTTGCTGAGCCACCATGAAGGCGATATGATATGAAGCTTCAACATTTTTTTTATTATTCTGTTGAAACTCTCCGGTATGGTCAATTTTAATTTTACTTAAAGAATTTTTTTTAGCAACAAAAAACTCTTTAGGTTTTCCTTTTAGCATCGGATGAGCTGTGGTTAAATGTCGTTCTAGTCGACTAGGTCGGAGGGCATCGTTACTTAATACAATGTGACAAATAACACACTGAGGCTTTTGGACACCATCTTTTTCAATAAACGTAAAACCAAATTTGACATAATCATCGATATATGTTCTTATTTTCGGAGGAGCCATTACTTTGATATACGTGCACTCGCGACGACTACGTACTATGACACTGACGTGCACTGAGCAACTGCAAAATAAAACTAAATCGCGTCTAAACTAATCTAATAGTTTTTTCCCCTGGCTTTCTCTTATCGTACTAATTAATTTACGGACGATGTGGCATGGTGCACTACGGCTAAACACTTCTAATCTTTATCGATTACTTTATCGACTTTAACAACCCTATAATCTATAACGATAACCAGTCTTTATTAATTTTTCATTTTTTCTTTTCATTTTAAATATAATAAAATTTGATAAATAAAAATTTTAATTTGTGATGACCGCTCGCGCTTCCCCAGCGATGTGTATATGCCCTCCAAGAGGGGCGCGCCCCCTAGGTTGGGAATCACTGGCTTAAATGAATTAGATACAACATCAACCAATCTGTTTGCTTAGCGTACTGTACTTTGTTTGGCTCGAAAACCAAAGTGGGGATATAGGGAGTATGTATAATTTATGGCAACCATAGTGGATATTTGATATTTTGTTGTATAATAATTTTTTTTTTATAACTTTTTGAGAAGATTGAGAAGATTATAGGTCTATATAAACGTGGTGGGTTATGAGGTTTACTTGGCTTTGCAAGAATTGCTGTGTGTGAACTACCACAGTGTTGGGAAATAAGATTATCTCAACATTGCATTAATTACATGTGTTAGGAAAATGTTTGTTATTTTAGGTAGACTTTCTGTAACTTCTGAGGTTATTGAGTCGGAACCCGGAGATTTTTTTTCGATTATTTTAGAATCATATATTTTTGTCCTCGTTTGGCGTAAAGAATTTTAATGAGGTCAAACTAGCAACGGGGAATCTCAAAGTGAAGTTAGCAGTACAAAACTGAAATTTACTTAACAGCTAAAATTAAGTCTAATACACTTTAAAAGTTATTTTACAATGTCTAACAACCCATTATTGAAATTGTTAGATTAGTTTGAATATTGATTACTTAAGTTGCGGTGCCAAGTTTACAAGAGTCAATTAATAGTCGAAAAATAAGTGCACGAACAATGTCAAATAGTTTTTTTTATAATTATTGTTTACGTATTGAATTGACATTTTACTATGTATGAGATTTATGCGATTTTTGACCTATTTCTCAACGTTCTTGCCACCTCCGAAATAACTCAACTCAAATGTAATTTAGTATCCTAAATATCTATTAATATTATTTAAAAATATTAAAACGTGTCATTACTAGATTTTTACACCTATATATATATTATATCATGTGTAGTAATTTTTATATTATTGCTTAATGTGTTTAAATTTATTTATTTTACTATCCATTCTAGTTCAGGCGAGTAGTACACGGATTTATAATATATATATATGTATATGAATATGTTAAATAACTATATAAACGTAAAACTTCTTTCTGAAACTATGGAACCGACTACATTGGCTATTTTTGTGTTGTAGACAATTTTCCATTGATTGGTTTAATCTTTTTATTTTTTCAATGTTTAACATAACATCTTTCTAAATATAAACCACAGACTTACATACAAATATAGAAGTTAATATAGAAGTCTGTAAGATTAACCCGTCATTGCTCGCACTTGGCATTACATTAATTTGAGAACCACTGGTTTGTAATGGTAACCTACCAAACGCGATGGATGAAAAGATTAGGATATCATAGAGAAAATGAAAAAACTATTAATTTACCACATACTCCTTGGCGATGTAAAGAATTGTCCGTGTTCAAGTATATGATGATTGGAGCAATAGTTGAAATCGTGTACACGTAGGTACATAAAAAACAAACATAAAACTCATATGTTGCAAAAAATTACTCAGAATCAAAAAAAAAAAAAAAAAAAATTGAAAACAATTAAAAACATATAAAGGAATAACCGTATATGACCTATAGATATTTATGTGCTTTTTACGCGTTAACACTTTACAAAGTTCAATAATATATTTGATAAATAATAATTTATCACAATTATAACTTAATTGTTTAAACGATTAATAGATATATTACTCGGTATGTGAGTATTATGTTTATTTTGATTATAAACATTTTTATAAACGTAGTGTAACGAATGTTTACTATGAAATATCCTGTGTGTTATAATAATATAATTTAAAATGATATTATGCATAAAAATATGTATGTGTTGTATTAGAACTTTGAAAACTGTTACTGTATTAAACAGATTTGTATGTTCTGAAGGGAACGAGCAGTGAAATACTGATATGTAGGTATGCTATACATTCTACAGGCCATCCCATGAGTATTATCTTATCACGAAATCTTTCATTCAAATAAAAATATTATGTTTTGATTTTTGTTGTTGTTAGGATTAGAATTTAATTCGTTATTTCCTTTCGAAATGACTTAAGAAAATATATCTTAAACATCTTTAATATCCAGGGGACGTGTTATCTGAACCATTAGATCATCTATGTGTTATATAATAGTTATATGAATATATACAAAATATTGTATTTTAATATATTTTATATAATGCGCTCATTATAATATAGGATATGATGATATATTTTTTTCAGAGATTTTAACACGGACGCATATTAAAGTAATAGAAGTATATTAAACAAATGTGCATAATAAATATACATGATAATATATATAATAACAATATGATTATGTACAATAATAATAATAATAATAATAATAATAATAATAATATTATGTTATTAATAATAAAAACATAAAATATAATAGTTTAACAGTTTGATACAAGTATAATTATATTGTGAATGTCTTATGAATGTGTTTATATAGATATGTATATTTATATATATATATATATATATATATATATATATATATAAAATAAAAAATAAAAACCATGATTTTTAGTTACTTAAAGAGAGTATTGGGGCAGTGTGGTTTATTTGGTGTTTAACGTGTTACAGCTTAGCACCACGTTGTATGATACACGCGCAAGTTTCATCTTTGGAATTTCTTTTTATTTTACCATTGCAATAATATGCGTCGCGCGTGTATTATAATTGTGTATCGTGTCCGGACGCCGATATCCGGCAGTGTAAAAAACGCGATTGCATAATTTGTTTGACGAAAATTTTGAATTCTGAACAGTTTGTGACTATGTGTAGATACATGCCGTACGCGCACCCGAGAGAAAGTTAGTGTGTGTGTGTGTGTGTGTGTGTGTGTGTATAGATAATAATTTTGTGCATATTACACATTATTATTTTAATAGAATTGCAATAGAATGCAGGAATGATTACGTTAGTAACTCTCGCAGTGGTGAAGTATAATGTTGTTCAACTTATTACAATTATGATATTGTTTAATCGGGTGCGATCTGATGCACGTGCAGGTGTACCGTATCTGTCGAAGAAAACGCGTTGTCGTGGTACGAGGTGTGTAAAGGATTAAAGAAAAAATTTGTTGCGTTCTTAACTGCATTAGACGGCGAATGGCAAGTGAGATTTTTGGGAAAACGTGATGTGAGTAATGTACAATAATAAACGTGCCTTAACGTGAATGCATATTATAAACATATTGCGTCCCGAATAATAATAACAATTATTCCGTTTATTTTTTATTCCTCTTATGATTTACGCGCACGCGCACACACACATTCATAAAGGGAAACACAACTAATGGGATGATACAACAGAGCTTCCTAAAGAGAAATACACGTAATTGTACTTGGATACCACTAGATGCATCTGAACGAACGATGAGTTTTTACCAGTCCCTTTTACGCCGTTATAAAAATCGGTTTATTTTGTATGGTAATGAGTGAGGTCGGGGTTTCGCGTGCCGGGATGTTATACCTATATGTATATAATACGTGATTACGTATGTGCGAGTGTGTGTACTTAAAATACGCTATATTGTATACGATATTGTTATGAAGTTCTGGTGTTTTTTGCGTACCTGCATACAACGGTTTTTTTTATGGCAACACTGATAAGAAAATACGTTTTTTAGATTTCTAAACAAAATAAAATACAATAAATAACGTAACGATATTGTGCCGAATGGGATGTATGTGTGTATATGTGTATATGCTTTTTTTCCGCCATACCGAACAGATAATACAGGATACGTATCAATACATAGTTGATTATAGTATTGTAACGATAACATTACATATTTATATTTAAAAGTAAATGTGAGATTTTTACATTTTATCATAATTCTTGGGTTGCAGGTGTTTTTTTTTTTTATTTAATTTTTTTAATTATTCATCATGTTCACTCCGGATCGAGTGCAAACGTTGCACGTCTTCTCGGTACTCGTCGTGTCCGGGTCGTTCCATCAGTACAGACTGCCTGGACCGCTGGGCGCACCGTAACCGGTGGATGGTGACGGGGAACCGTATGTGTCGGACGGGATGGAAGGAGACGGATTGGCCGGTGCTCCGTATTCGGACGCCACCGAGTTAGGGTAGCCCTCTTGTTTCTGTAAAAAATGAAAAAATCAATAAATTACCAGAGTCTGTAACGGGGATGATTTCTTTATATCATATCTTCGTGTAGAGTGGATTGTAACTTAAATCGTTGCTATACGATCAAATCCTACGACTCAAGTTTTAGATTCTTAGCGAAACTAGCATATTGTATTCGGGTTTCAACATTTTATTTGATTTGGATGTATTTCAAAATAGATCATAATAATATATCATCGATAATTTATCGGAAATTATATTACTCAAATCCTGCTAAATTTAATCATGTCATTATTTTCACCAACCGAATTTATCATGGCTTTAATAGTGTGTACAAATAAAACGGACAAAGTAGCATTAGACAAGCTTTCGATCAAAGTTATTGTCTGGTGTGCAACCAGGTGTATTGATAATTGATTGTGGCTTAAATAATGAGTAATAAAGTGGTGTGTACCGTATATCATGATACGTGAATGTTACAATACGAACTTGGGTGGTTATTTATTAAAAATATGAGCAAATTGCGTTCGTATATTTTTCGATTAGACACCAATGGGTACAGGATAATTTTTGGTGGTTATCCGCAGAGTTCAAGTGAGTTGTATCTTGTACTTCTATATTATCCTTGGCATATATATGTTATAGGAGGAGGGAAGGTTCGAGATAAATTCACTCCCCAAGGGCTAAAAAAAAAAACCATTCAGTTTTTGAATGGTTAAAATGAAAAATATTTACATCATGAATATTTTAACGTGCGTATAAAATTTAGTGTTTATCAACTATGGTGGAATCACAAAAAGATGAATATTTCTTCCGAGGTCATGTAACAAAATAGACGTTTGATATTGACATAAAAACCATGAATACAAAATCCCCCTCCTCTCTCCACACCATAAGAAAATTGAATGTACATCACGAACAGGTAACAGGTATACGCTCGCGCGGTCCTGTAGATCATTCCGCGTCGTTAAACACAAACTGCATTAATTTGTTGCACGTTGTCGTGGTACACCTACCGTTACGCGTTACAACGGTAATAGCGCGGCGTTCGGTATAGTGGCTCGTTAGCGTTTTTGAATTTTTCCTATACCCGCTTATCGCCCAACACAATTAGCACGTATCGTATGTAGTACACTTCGCGCGCATATTTTGTAATCGTAACAATGTTTTTTTTTTCCGAACCGCAACAGTTACAATATTATTACAAAATATCTATCGGGTGCGCTTTAACACAACAACGATCGCAGTCATGTCGCATTATCCGGAAAGATGCGGCACGAGTTACCGCGGCACGTGGACGGACGGGATCGCGACGACACTACACGTGGGCTAATAGTGTGCTACTTATAGTGTGACTAGGTCGGTACTCCTGTAATCGTTACAGAGAGTGACATTAAAGGAACGAGTACGGACGATTGCACTTGTTGACCGTTCCGTCGGTACAACAGTGACATTGGGCGTCACTAGAGTCTAAATTTTGGGGTAGCAAAGTTTATTTTTAGAAAGTGAAAAAAATTATTTTTTATAGGTTTAATATGATAACTAGCTAACCTCTTCTACATAAATCTTGGCATAACCTTTAGTGTATACACTTTCTTTTCATCTGTATTGGACTTTTCACAAAATATAATTATTTTGGATACAATCACAATAATATAGTCGATGTATACGCTTGAATAATAAACATCGAATGTATTTTTAAAATTTATGACTTTGTTTGGGGTAGCAAAAAGATACACATGCTACACCACAAAAATTTCTGGGATAGCAAAGATATCCCTCGATACCCTTAAGTGACGCCTATGTCATCGGCGGTGCCTACTGCCAGGCCCCAGTTATTAGGCGTTAGGCCCAAAGTGGTCAGAAGGAACGAGTAACGGTGGACCGTGCCGTGGTGGTCAGGTAATTACGATCGACAACAGTTCGGTCTGTTCAGCGGTTGGGAATCCAGCGATTGGACCCGCTATATTTGCGCTATATTGATGTATTTTGTGGCACGTCTGACGATAAATTAAACAAAATATCGTGATATCTGTTCGAGTACAGCAGTAGGTAACACCGACGGCGGTTGACTGGTTACGAGTTGTCTCGATACAACGGTCGCCGGCCGTGCAACAAAAAAATAAAATAAAAAATAAAACTAAAAAAAAAATGTACCGATGTAACGAGTGTTTTGGAAAATCGGTACTTTATTGTAACGCCGTACCGATTGGAACGATTCCATAACAGGAACGATAATTCCCACCCACTAATATATAATAGCACCGCGTTATTATCGTGCCGCATTTATCGGTTCTAATGTTACGTAACCGAACGTCGCGAAAAACTGGAGCAGAACACGTGTACAGTCCCTGCGGACTGCGATCCTTTGACGCGCGTTTCGTTGCAACGTCGATGGTTTCCTCGTCTACATGCTCATGGTTATTACGAACGCGATCGGAAATACTCGGGCAGACGCTTTTTTTTCTTCTTCAACGCGAGCCCGAAGACGAACCATCAGCGCTGCTGTTTGAACGTGTTATCCCCGTCGGAATCAACACGGCCTCTACGTCCGCTAGTGCAATATTTTTTGTACGCTTTATGTGCATCATTTCGTGTCCGCAGTTGTTTAAAGAAAAATGTAAAAATAAAATAAAAAAACGTCATCGGTCGTACGTCCGAGAGGGAAATCGTTTAACCGATGACGTGCATAAATCTTACGCCCGCACTCGGTTGTAGTGACTTGGGACCAGTGGCGCCGAAATTGAAAACAATTCTGTTACGACGTAGTGCGTTCTTCTGCGATACATGATACAACATTTGATCATTGTGAAACCAGCTATCAGTGATGAACTTTAGGGTTCGCAGAGGAGTTTCCCCCCTATTGGCTCAGGACATCGGTTAGTTTTATCATAGTTATAATGTAAAAATTATGAACAACACAATTCAATACAATCAATTTGGGAACGAATTGATAAATGTTATGGATTATTTCATCTAATCCGAACTCTGAATCAGAAACACATGAAAAACTGGTGCAGGTAGGCGATCGGTTTCGAGAGTTGAGTTAAAATTCTACCCCGAGGACACGACCCTCTGCTACATAAGCGCGTCCTTTCCACAGAACGCGAATACCGTGTAGAGCCTTCGTTGTTCTGCGCTAGCGCTGTTTACCTGTGTTTTGTATCTGATGAAGTACACTTCCGGTTTGGACGGCTGCGTGGGTGCGGGCGTGGGGATGTGTATCTCCGGGGCCTCATCCGGCTTCTTGACTAGCACGTAGATCAGAGTCTTCTGCTCGGCGGGCGGCGGGATCGCCGGTATGTCAGGGACGGTAGGCGGGGGCGGCGTAGGGGCCTTGATGAACACGATCTTGTAGTGCTTCTGCGGTGGCGGAGGCGGTTGCACCGGCTTCTTGGGTGCGTAGTACGTGGGTTCCGGAGGTGGCACGTGCACGTACACGTGTTTGTGTATGACTGGCGCCTGCTGCGGCGGCCCGTACTGCGGGGGCGGCCCTGCGCTCGGATACGGTCCGCTGCTGCTGCCGCCGCTGATCGGTGCCGCGTAGCTGTCCAACGTCAGCCCGGGAAATCCTCCGCCGCCGCCACCGAATCCGGTCAGCGGTGCTTCGGGTCGGCCTAGTCCTCGGCCTACTGCCAGTAACACCTGTATACACGACATTCAACCGTTTTAATAAGTATACACAGGACGATCCGCGGAACAAAGCGCACGAGAGCGAAAAGAGCTGAAAAATAAATTTAAAAATTCGATCGAATTAAACTATTATCACTTTTACCATATATTTCGCGCCACGAACGTAATTGAATTGGATAAGGTATTATAATAAAGTTAAACCTCAATAAGATGGAATCACTTTGGACCGCACCATCATTCCGTGTTTAAAAATTTAAAATTATTATTATACATGATACAATTGATATTTTTTTGGAAAAAATTGGTAATCAATTTTTGATTTTTATTTCAAAAGCATCACGTTCTACACACACGTTGGATATTAAAGTAAAATCCAAAAACTCAGTATTAGACACTGTTTGAGAGAATTTTCGTAGTAATTCGAGATAGCAGATAGCAGTTTTGTAGTCTTTTATCAGATTTCCTGGTTCTTTATAGTTTTTTTCGTTACCAGTCTCTTCGTCCTTTTCACCTTGATTCTTAACTAATGATATAACCGAATCATAGGTTTTTTGGGTCTCAAGTTCGTCGTAAAAGTGATGAAATTCTTCTGGGTCAACATCAATGACAAAGAACAAAGAGCAGACAACAACAAAGATATTTTGGGTCTGGACGTGGATATCGACAATACGGTTATAAAATTGATGGTAACTTTAAGTTTGAATTTTCATGTTATATTTCTGCCTTAGCGAGTTTTTAGTTAATTTTAATACGAAAATCTGTTCGGCTTAGTGAGATTTCCATATTGGCGGAATGAATTTATTATGTATTTGAAACGGGACAAAAGAAATTTTCTGTATTAATGGAGTTTCCATCTTGTCGAGGTTTTACTGTACTTGGCAAGACGTCCACCGTAGGTGATAACAAAATGTCCACTACGACTAAGAGGTATGATAGTGTGAGTTCTTCGTTATCATTATTCGTCACGACCAATGTGTAATACACTATAAACTATTATGTTATCTGGCCTCGTTGATTAACTTACAATATAAAGTCAATATCGACTTCAAGGTATTCAGAAACTTCACTTTAATATATTCTTATCTAAATACCGAATTATGTATTTTGTCAATAAAATCTGTGACTTCTGAGCGATTTGGTATATATGAGTGAAAAATACAAACCTTAATTGATTTTAAAAATTTACTTTATTATTGTTATTAAATTGAAATCCAATCCTATGTAATATAAATATATTTTGGTAAAATACCAGAACGCGGGAAGCATAAAATTACATTAAAAATTGCTGTATATTTATGTTCCAATAAGAAATAGTTAAACATAACATTTTAGAATATAATAATCAATTGTAAAATAATATTGTTAACTAGTATGTAGGCAATAATTACGTTTAATTAGGTTAAGCGAATTTATAAAAGGAAAAAGACGTGTAAATTAAGAGGACTTTTGTTGTAGTAGTATGACTCGACTACTTCGGAAACATATGTGTTGTTTTAAGCGTTATCTTAATTCAAGTTGTGTGTTTATTTTTTTACGTACGTTATTTGATTTTGTATATGACACACATCTTATTAAGTTGGAGCATTTTTCAAAAAATCAAAGTCTGAAAAGAGTTACGAATCGAACGATACTGACTAAGAGTATGGATGAGATACTGTGTTACGTTATATCAGGTTTCAGTTGTAAATTAGTAATTAGTAATTGTGCCTAAAAACAGTAGTTATAATTTTGATGTTATAAATTATCAACATTTTAATATATTACTACATAACAATTTGCATATAAGAAACAAACTGCTATGAAATGACATGATTCATGTTTTGAAAAATGTCTTTATGCGAATTATAAATGCAATAATTTCACCATTTATCTAGCTTTAACATATAAATATTGTAAACTACCTCACCAACATCTCAATCACAACCTCGTTAAGTATATTAGGTAATTCTGTGTAAAATATATATGCTGAATACGATATAAAAGTATATAATAATCCAATTCGAGTTTGTTAGTTGATCGAGTAACACGTGTGATCTGTATTAGTTTATAGTTTTATAGCTGTAGATTGAAAATATGTAAAATGTTGATAACTATAATGTTTTATTATTTATTATACCTGTATAATATATATATATATATATATATATATATGATTTTATAATGAGAATGCACCTAACGAAAACAATAATACAGAAAACGAGGTTGGGTGAAAATATGGAAGATATGAAAACGATCCTGTTGTATATTTTAAGAAAACTAAATTTAACGTAACGTTTATTATAACATTATTTTTCATATGTACCATGTAGCCCTGATAAATATTTTAAAAATATTTGGTTTTCCCTACACGTGCCATTGAATTAGTCGCACAAGACAAAAAAGAAAAAATATATGACAGTTGATACGCTCGTAATAATACATAAGCAATGCTTATTAAGCATATTGCATTATTCAATTTTAATAAATGACACATGAATACTACTGCGTACTTCTTTGTAATAACTACAGAAGTGTGTATAATATTCGTATAATCTACTGTATAACTACTGGACACACCATTTTCTGTAAAAACGAGACTTCTTCAAAGACATTGTCAATCAAGAATGGAGTTCACTACCCCACCGTTGTCGGGTTAGTACCTTTATTTGAAAATTTTTACGAGATTAAGCTAGATTAAGCATTAAGCATTTTCATAATATTTTTCTTTATGCCGAGGAAAATATTTTTGTTGGTGATAATCGAAAAAAAAATGTTATTTAAAATCCTGCGATTTAATAAATTTTATGTCATGATTCTATGTTTCTAATCTAAATATCTTAGTTGAATACAACAAGAAATATTACAGAATAGTAAAGATAATAATTTAAAAAAGTTATTGGAGTTATAATGTATGAATATCATACGATTGTTAGCCGATGATTTTTAACTATATTTGTGTTCGAGATACAGATATCGAAATAACACAGTAACAATAAAAAATTCCATGAGGTATACCGCATACTTGATATTGTTTCGGGTTGACAGTTGTCCAAGTTTGAGCCATGTAAAAAAATGGTATCCACAAAACTCGTACCGTACTTATGACGTATAAATTCGAGTTTTAGCCCTTGTGATGATCAAGTTACATACATTCACATATATGTTATATTATTTGACACTTAACTGTCAGTTTTTTGGTAAAATTTTATTGTTGCAGATGTACCTATTCCATATATATATAGTATAAATAGTATCTATTCCTTTTCAACCAGTTTTATATGTCCTATACATACTATTTACACCCGCCATAATTCAATAAACAATCACGTTGATGACGTAACGCATTTCGATTATTTTATTTCGTTCGTCCCGTCAGACGATGCGGTTCAGCCTTGTCAGTTTGAAATGCCGTTTTGTGGACAAATCGATGTAATTCAGCTATGATATATATCGTTGTAGTGATTACCCGGCACTAGCATGTAGATGTTTATTTTTATTGACAGTTCACGTTATCATTTGTCGAAATATTAAAAAAAACGTCTAAAGTTACGTTCCTTGTCGTACCGAGGTTTTCTTTTGGCGAAATAAATACGGAAAATCGTTTCTGTAGACCACTTGTATTTTAAGTACGAGGAGACGACGAATTTTTATTTTCCCGTCAGACGGTTAGATGAATGTTGTCAGGTCTCAGGCGCGGATTCAGGGGGGGGGGGGCTATGGGTGCTCGGGCACCCCCTGTCGCTTTGGCCACCAACAAAATAAATTTATATTATAAATTATGTTATTTCTTATTTTTCAAAATAATAATAATAATAATAATAATAAATAATATCGGTTATTCCGTTATCGGAATTTAAATAATTTAATATCAGATATCAAAAATAGATTTTTAGGTCACGGACACGAAACGATTATGTATTTACAATATTTAATACCATTTTTCCTACTTGAAGATACAGATATCGAAAAAATTATTAAATCGGCCAAATTTTATATCGATGATCTAATTGGCTCGATAGAAGAGGTTAGAGGTGAAGTTACTTTGTGGAAACAATTTTGGAAATCCCAATTAGATAAACCTAAAACTGCTATAGAAGCTTTGACTCATGCATCTGAATTTTATCCTAATATAAAGGAATTGCTAAAAATTATTTGAGTTATACCAATTACCACTTGCACCGCAGAAAGAATATTTTCCTCACTTCGACAAACAAAAACATATTTAAGATCAACAATAGGAGAGGATAGATTAAATGGACTTATGCTTCTTAATATTCATAGGGATATTAAAATTACTCCAGAGGAAGTTATTGAAGAATTCAATGAAAAACACCCAAGAAAATTACAGTTACAATATATGTAAGAAATTATTGTTATTTTTAAGTTTATATTTAATAAATACTGATGTATGAAAAAAAAGTTAGCACCAATAAATCAAATAGAAAATATTAATTTAAATAAATAGAAAGGTGTAACAATCTTTTTTTTTTTTAGCACCCCCTGTCAAAATTTTCTGGATCCGCGCCTGTCAGGTCTCTTCGAATAATAAACATTTGCGTACACATATTGCAGATACAGGCATTATTCCATTATTATACAGGCAATACATGTATTCGTTTTGAATATTATTATACTGATAAACTTGCATGTGTATTGTATGCGATTTACACCGAAAACCGGTACCGTAGATGCGTTGAATTGATGTTTAATATATAAATAGTAGGTA
Source organism: Sipha flava (assembly GCF_003268045.1). Lineage (NCBI taxonomy): Eukaryota > Metazoa > Arthropoda > Insecta > Hemiptera > Aphididae > Sipha > Sipha flava. The sequence goes on along the minus strand of NW_020273630.1, from coordinate 2,112,806 downwards.
ATAAAATTGGTTTCTTATAGTACGTATATAATTCGTCCGGATGCAACTCGAAAATATTGTGATCAGCAGGTGTTGATTTTAGAGAATAAAACATTATAATATATTGACCGTACTTCCTATTCACTATTTATCGTTTTTGCTCCTTTTTCGGATTTTTTTCCGATTTTCAGACTAAAGGTGTAAGAAATAAAAAAAAAAAAAAAATTAATCCAACAATACGTAATGGCTTCATGATTGTGCGGATTTTCGTCGCAGTGTATCACTTGCATTATGTTTTAGTTCTCCCTACAACGGCGAATTGAACAAAAACATGGGAATTATTAGCCGTAGGTATCGCGTGTTCGATTGACCATTAACGGGTGTGACTTTGATCAATTATTATAATATTATGTATATATAGCCATTTATCGTGTGATCTGTCATTATAATATAGTACTGGTGCAGTGGTCAATAATTAGATAACTGACGGTGCTGTATCGGAAATATAAAACGAATTATAGGATAATATCGGTCACACCGTCCGCGAAGGAACTCGTGATCCTTTAAATTATATCGACACCGTCACTGTCATTGGTCAGGTTAGATTTCAGGCGTACCTATGCGATTTAGTACATTGCACGCTAACAACTTATCCCGGTCTAGTATATTACCATATAACAGGGGTGGCCAACATGACTATGTACGCGAGCCACATGTATTAATAAAATTATATCAAGAGCCAAATTATCTAATGTGTACTTTTATACCACAAAAGTAATAAAGATAGCAAACAGCCGATAAACATATCAAATTACGAAATATGAAATTATATCGTTTTTAATATAGTCTGTAGTCTGTGTTGAATAGTCCTATTGTAAACACCTCAATTTTTTTTGTAAAATATTTGTAATATTTAATAATTATATTTGTAATATTTTACCGATACTTATTGCGAAAGTTAGTTACAATGTCAATTTCTAATAAAGCGGTTAAACGTAAATATGAAGAAGAAAAACGGGAATTTAAATTAGAATGGGAAGAACTATACTTTTTCATACAGAAAAACGATAAACCATTTTGTGTCATATGTCAAGTTACATTATCACAGTTTAAGGTTAGTAATTTAAAACGGCATTACGAAACCAATCACAGCACATTTAGTCGAGAATTTCCTATTGGTTCTGATTCGAGGAAAAATAAGCTATGTTCGATGAATACCACGCAAACAAAATTAGCTTAATGTTTAATTTTTTAATTTATTATTCATATTAATTAATTTTTTTTTTTTTTTGATTTAATCTATATTCTATCCACTATAATACTAAAGCCTTAAATAAATACAATAAAAACATTTTTTTATAAATGTATACAAAAAAAATTTAAATATTTTGGTTTTTGTAAATAAGACCGCGAACCGCATACAACTGTGACGAGAGCCGCATGCGGCTCGCGAGCCGTGATTTGGCCACCCCTGCCATATAAGATCCGTGAATATAACATTATTTCTGGTTTAATTTGTCTTCGATCTCTTTTTTTATTGGGATTTTTCCCACTACCGACGAATAGTTCCATGACGTATTTTTCACAGTATATTCCAAGTGTTCAAACGTTCAGACCATACGACAAAAACATATCTTATAGTTTCTCGGTCAACTTTTCTCGATAGTTTTTTTATTTATTGATATCGAGGGTACTGCTATCAACTTTAAAAAAGAAAGTTGGTCTGGAAGCTGTGTTTTGTGTTTTATTTCACGTATGACTTCGGTTTTTTATCCGCAACGAACATTTGACGCACATATGTGCACCTAATCAACTGCAGGATGTTTACATATTTCATTCGTTTATCTACTAATCTTAATTTACTTATTGATTTACTTACTGATTTACTTATTACTTATTTACTTATTGACTAACTTGATTTCACTCGGTTACATTAATTAATTTTCGTGTTTTTTGTGTGATTATTTATTTATTTATTTTTTTTTTGTTAATTTGTTGTTATTAATTTTTTGTTGTTTTACTATTATTCGCTGTGGGGTTTTGCCACACACAATTCATGTCATCAATCATAATGATTATTTTCATAGTATCCATCGGCTATAAAAGTACGTTAGGCACGTAAATTGGTGCTTATTTTGGGGAGGGCGATTAACCTTCTTCAAAATGATTCAAACTTAAATAATGTGAAATAAAACGGTATGTATCATATATTTTATTTCGTGGTTCCTAAAATACGGTCTCCGGGTAGGAGGTTACTCCTATGCCCCATACTAAATTTCACGTCTGTAATACGTTCAGTATTGTAAAAGTACGATCAATGTACGATCAATATTCACCTGTTCGAGTTTTCGCGGAATAATCGACATTCTATAATACAATAACAAATTTACATGACTTTCGTCTCGTATTTTCACTCGTAACGTTATAAATAATATTCCACGCAACCGAATAATTTGTCTTCGGCTTGCCGTACGCCGTGATAATATTGATAATAATAATATTTACTTGCCGTAAAGTACGTTCTTACGGGTAGGTTATTTCGCGTGTGCATTTCTATTAACAGTATTATATGTGATTGTTTTTTGAGTTTCACGCAACATGCGCCTGAACTAAAAAACGACTAAAATACGCGTGTATCACTATTATTATTATTTATTTCCTGTCCGTAAGAAACCGAATAGTCATTCCCTGATGATATCATAGTCATTAATTCACCCACCGTTTCAGCTATACGCCCACGTCCGCGAGCGTTTATACTGGCGGAGAGTCGCTTTATATCTGTGTGACCAAGACGAAACCGCACGAAATACATATTTTGTTTTTCCGGCTGATCCGGTACAATTTTGTAATAATATCAGATCAAACAGCAAACATTCATCTGCGTATCCGTCTAGGATTCGCTTGGTACAATATTCCTGTTTCATATTGTGTTTTACTTCGACTGCTGAACAAATTTTTAATTCAAATGTTTGTTTACAACAATTATTCCGTCCGATTATTTTGGTTATATAATCAATGTTTTTTTTTCTCCCCAATTGTTTATTTCTCGGTTATGTCAATCGAACAATTCCTATAAGCGTGTAATTGTAATTATTTCGCCCTGCCCCCGTTTTTATCGATCTGCTGTACGTTTCTCGTTCGCCGTTCAACTGACGTGCGTCCTTACGCCGGGGACGTGTAGTAAATCTGACGTTGCTAATCAGTGGCGTAATTACGTAGACCAGATGTGCCGCTACCCGTTGTACTTTGAAACAATATCCACGTGTACAAGTTGCGTGTTCAAAATTAGGTTTTCTTTTCGCACTCAATTCAACGGGGCGATAATCGTTTACGTGTAGTTCAATGTACCGAGTTTGTGTACAATTCGGTACCTTGCAGTAACGGGCGAGTGCTGTTTTAAAATGCCGAACGCGCAACACTCGTTTCGATCGTACGTGTTACACGGAATTATCCGCTGAAACGGAGAAGACCTCCAGCGCGCTACCAGGAACCGGGACCGAAACGGGCGAAATGCGATTCTTACGGTACACGTATAACACGATTTAATCTCCTCAGAACGTTCGCTGGCGTCTGTGCAAACGATATGGCGAATAGGTTTTTTAATGGACGCGCACGTGTAAACGTAACGAACTTACAGGTCCATCTTATGATCTTCGTGTAATAGTACCCATTATGTTCATGTGAGAGACGTGTGCCCGCCGTTCTCTCGGATCAGTACCGCGAAAAGAAAGTGCGCATTTAATTAGCTTATTATGTGCGCCCGTAGTTGTTGTCGTCGCTCGGCTGGAATTACAATATATTGTCGCTACACGTTTCTATAGGTCTGTGAATATATTTCCAAATTTGTATGCACTACACGGCGTTCACGAGTGTTTACGTAAGCCGCGTGTACATCCGTTTCGTTTTGTCTCTTTTCTGGTCTTTCGTTAGCACTCGTAGGGCATAATCGCGATGTGTACATCTATAGGGTGTCTCAGAAATAACGCAGGATTCAAATATGCTATAAATTAAATCTATTTCTTTTAAAAAAAACATAGCAGATATAGCATTCTCTTCGGAAGAAATTAAGATTTAACGGTGACAAACAGTATCAGGCATATGTCCTTCATACTAGCCCTACAAGCGATTATTCTTTCTATAAAATTTACCATCACTGGATAACACATTGCCCCATCAATTTCGTTGAGGACATGACGAATTTTTTGTTTAAGCTCTAAGAAATGTCGAACTTTGTTCAGTTAAGCTTGTGACTTAGTGTATCCCTAAAAGAAAAAATCACACGGCATCAAGTTTTGAGCCGTCTTGTTGTAACCATACAAGAATACCTATTGAGCTCAGTCATTTTGTTTGGCCTCAATTAGACCATATGAACATAAAAAATGTATGGTTTCAACTTGTCACACTTCAAGAGAAACAATCACTCTGTTGCGTGAGAAGTTCCTGGACAAACTAATCTCGTTGAGTGGAGACCAAAGCTATCCACTTCGATCTTGTGACTTGACACTGTGTGATTTTTTCTTATGGGGATATACTAAGTCACGAGTTTACCGGAACAAAGTTAGAAATTTCTTGGAACTTAAGTAAGAAATTCGTCGTGTCCCTAATGGTAAATTTTATGGAAAGAATATTCGTCTGTAGGGTGGGTCATATGCCCGATATTATTTTTCACTGTTAAGCCTTAACTTCTCCTGAAGAGAATGATATATTTGTTATGTTTTTTTTTCAAATAAATAAATTTAATTTATAGCAGATTTAAATCCTGCGTTATTTTTGAGTCATTCTATATAATGGGAGACGTTCCTGAACAATATCTGTTTGTTTTCGGAAACCGCGCGAATAATTATTTCTATGTAAATGGAAATCGAATCGATTACGTAAAAAAAAAAAAAAAATAATTATAATAATAATATAAATAATGAATAAACACTCGAACTGTGAGATAAAATTTGCGCGGGCTCATTAAACGTGTTCTTGTTTTCCATTTCCCGCAGTGCCTTGGATGGTCGCAGTCGACTGTGTACACGAAAACAACGGCTATACGGTTCCGTGACCAATCCATTAGTTTCGTGATCGCGGACAACGATCCAGGTTTTCCGGCGCGTGTAATTGACTTGCCGCCGCTATTTGGTCTGTGTAGTTAAATAATTAAGATAAAAGACTGTATGGCCTTCTTATCGGGGGGATAATGCCGAAATGGGGAAGGGAACGTCATACGAAATGAATACACACCCGACATGCGACGAATTCTTTCACTCTACATGTAATTATCGTCTCTACGATTCTTTCTCCGTCCACTCCGTACCACTATTATACATTCCCATCCCATCGTTGTCATCTTTATCGCAACGAGTTCGGTAGAAATTGCTTTTTGGTCACCAAGGAATCATAACAATACGTACTGTCCGGAATAGGAAAAAAAATAATGTTTATATATTAGATATAATATATATATATACTTAATATACGATGCCAGTTCAGGGGTTTCACAGGGTTCTCACCTAGCTCCTTTTTTATTCAATATATATGTAAACGATATAAAAGTTACAAATTCCCGCTTACTACTTTTTGCAGACGATGTAAAAATATTCTGAATAATTAAATCTCCTTGTGATGCAGAATTGCTCCAGTATGACCTTAATCTTCTTAATAATTTGTGTATTTTTAATAAACTATACTTCAATGTCGATAAATGTAAAATTATGACATATTCTAAAAAACGCATAACTCAAAATTATAATTACTATCTAAATGGTATTGAATTGGCTAGAGTTTCTCATATTAAAGATCTTGGTATTCATTTTGATTCTTCCTTATCATTCAATTATCACTATGCATATGTCATTAACAAATCATCTTCAATGTTCGGGTTTGTATGTAGGATGTGTTCTGATTTCAATAATCCAATAGCCCTAAAATCTCTGTATTGTACATTTGTCCGCTCAATACTTGAATATAATTCTGTCATTTGGACTCCCTACATGTCTGGTCCCACTGAAGCTATTGAAGCGATTCAAAATCGCTTCTTGAAGTTCCTAGCTTTCAAAAAATTCATTTCTTAAAAAAATGTATATATTTTTTCTTGTTTTATTATTTTGTGTATGTTAATAATAATATATATAGAACCAATGTATTCTTACTATGAGATGTACAACCTTTTTAACTTTACTTGTAAACCATTCATGGTCTTTGTTACTTGTATCTATTGGGCATTGCCCGTATAAATAAATAAATAATAATAATAATAATATATCTGTACAATAACACGATTAATATTACTTGATGTACACCATCTCCTTGTGTGCAAGTGGAAGATACAGTGGCGTGACCGATGTAAATATTTATTTGATTCTTGAATGAAAATAGTATTCCGACGTTTTCAGTCGATGGTTTATATTTGCAAAATAAATTGCTGACGAAATCGAATTCAACTGTCTTATACTCTAAAAAAAGTTGTATAATATACAAATTATCTCAAAATGCATTTATACGGACGGGTCTGAACTAGATTACAATCCCGGGTATATTTTTGTATGTTATTTTAGTTCCTGTATACACATGTCCAGTATTCGTTAAATTAACTAGTTATTGTGTACAATAACCAAAGAAGCTCGTTACTGCAAAACTGCTTGTAATACAATAATGGTTTCGTGTGAAGAATTCATTAGATATGTTATAGTATCGAATCTCATCGTTCTGCTGCAACGTGTCGAAAATGTCGAGTCTTTCATCTTCCCTGACTGTATTTCTTTTAAATTATGCCACTCGTCCACAGGTGGTTGTGTGGATATTTTAATAAAAACATTTTACCGAGTTAATTGTGTACGTATAGTAAGTAAGTAATGTAACAACTAACTGCTATGGATCTTTTTCTGCAAAGGTCATGTTCCCCGTGTTGTGTGCTCGAGTTGTACGCTAGATGTATTATTTCAGTCGCTTTTATTGGAATTGCTATTACAGATCATAATGATATAGTTCCACTAATCCATACGATCTACTAGGTTTCACGTGCAAATAGTCAATGTATACGTATCTCGTATAATTCAATGTATTATTACGTTACCGTATTTGTGACCGCAGGACTCTTCGAATAATTTTCGTAGTAATTGTAATATTGTTACGGACAAATTTATGGCGAATCAAACATGTCATAATTCATCGATTAATAGTATTTTATTTCGTATCGATATTCGAATTTAAACAATTTTCTTAACCAAATCGTATTATCATTTATACGTACAGTGTACGTCATACACATATAGTTCCTTATCTGTCGCCATGTGGAAACAATGTATTTAATTCGCTTCGTGAACGCGATGTACATACATTGTCTTTTCTCTACAAATAATCGACATTTATTCGAAAACGATTTTTTTTTCTACGAAAGTTATTTCTAAATGTTTACTCACTCCTGGGAAATCGTTAGTCATTATCATCATCACATATTTATCTATGCGTTACCCGGGTGTGTAATATACTCGTATATCGAACCTCGTGCTTTATTTAATCCTTCATTCTTCATTTCGTGAAAACATTTGTAAACGACAGTCAGCACCGAAGAACGCACGTTTTTTCAGGTTGTGATTTATTGTTACACTCTGCATATTTCCTAAATATTGATGTGAGCCTATATCGCATCCGTTTGTGTGATCTCGAAATTCGGTTACTACTATAAGACGGTATGCCATGTGTTTCCAACTACGCCATTATGTTTTTTGATGGTATTTGATTGCAATCGCTATTAAGAGCTAATTTAAGAAGTCTGTGGCATTTTTGATATTTTCCACTAATTACTGGGGGAGAGAATTAGAAGCATCTTTTCTCGAAACCCGTGAATCGGATGCGGATTTGTTTGCTTGCATATGTTTTGTTATTTTGTAAAAAACGGTCTGTCATAGTCAGATAAGTAAATTGGAAAGGTTTAAACATCTTAGACTTTCTGCGTAAATACTCCTCTGATGAGATCAACGGGGATATTTAGCGGGGTGTAGGGTTGAAGTGTTAATATCCCATTCAACAGTGTTGATGTTATATTATCATACAGATCGAAAATGTGTTGAATACTATTTCATCGGTTGTTATAATATTTTATGTACCGGATGACCTATTCTGTTTATTTTAGTCACCTGCACTATCCAAGGCCCATATTGAGCAGATATTTCACTTGGTCGCTTTCGTCACAGAAAATTATGTGCACGTGAGTACAATGTTACGAGATGTAGGGATCGATGCACATCCCTCCAAAATCTTACTATTCAACTGTTTTTTGTACATGGCCTTGCTTTTTATTTTTGAGCTTGACTTCTCAGTGCTATCCAATTTGTCATCGACATGGACATGGACAAACGTTTCCGTCGTGTTACACGTAATATTATTGATATAGGTATAGACGAAATTGTTGCTGAGTATTTTCACTAATTGTGGTTAAAATGGAAATACCGAAAAGACGTGGTAATTCAACCTTCTGAATAATTAATAGTCGCGTGCGGGTAATGAATGACGACGACTATATGAATATTTTCATATATGAAAATATATATATATATAAAAGGTAGTCGACTTATAATAGGTAGTATATTTACAATTAATTTATATGGTAAGTACATTGAGTGTCGCTAATTGATTCGAAGAAAAGTATGTTCTTTTACTTATTAACTTATATATATATATAAATATACTTGTGTGTGCAGGTACTCGTAAGTTTTATAATAAAATATGAATTTATTTTGCAAACAAAATATTTCCTTCGTCGTTATCTTCAATGGTTACCATTTTGCCGTGAAAAAAGACTTTATTGGTCTTTTTCAAGGAACGCTTGCTTGTCATAATCTAATTTTAAACCTTTAGACGTTTAACAAACGAAAACACACATCCAAAAACTGACAACTTGATGCGCGTCAGTTGCAACTCGTAATAGTTATTTCTAATGTAATTTTTGTTGGGCATCTAAGCTGAACTCTTCATACGCGTCATATCCAACTGTTTAAAAAGTTTCCTGAATTGTTATTGTTTTCGTTTTGGAGTCCTTTCGTGTTTAACATGATTAGTACTCTATAATGGTATTCTAGTAAGAAATTAACTTCGCTTCGAGAAATAAACAGCAATGAATAAAAACTGTTGCTTTGTGAGTACTTTTTATTATGCGTCGGTTTCTATTGTGGAAGGGAGTAGGGAATGATAAATGAGAATTTTATGGGTTTTGATTTTCACGGGCAACGAATAGATGCATAACTTTTTTGGGTGGAGTAGTTATCATTAAATTTATTTTCTCTGGCATGTATTTGAATAAAAAATATTAACTATAATTCGTCAGGGTGCATAGTAATAATTTGGTTCCATCAATATTTTAGTGATAAGAACGGTAAACAATTAATGTAATGATCATAGTTAATACATATAGATAGCCACCTCGTTTTATAATCTACATTCCAATATTATAACTACAACAATGAGTACATTGTAAATAATGATTTCGTACCACGATGAAATACAGTGAATTACTACGCTTAAAAAAACATTGTTGTTTTTCCATGTGAGAAAATCTTTTCTTTTGATTTTCTTTTTTTTTAACTTAAAATATAAAAAATGAGTATAATATTTTACACTCATTTTTTTGATTTTATACAATGAGATTTTATTTGTAAAAACGTACGTTTATCCAGTAAGAATTTCATAAGAAAATGTATTACGATAGGAATTGCTTTGACATGTATTGTAAAATGTAACATGTATTCTGACATGTTGTTTTTGTATTAAATATTAATTAATAGTTATTTATGAAACTATGATACTATTTTGCGTGTGTCCATATAATTTTATAATTTAATAAAAGGCAATTATTTTTATTCCAATCGAATTTAATAAACATTTCATCTAAAATGTATACTTCAATCCATGGTTTCATTATATTTTTCCGATTTATTTTATTATATAGTATATTATATTTGGAAATATATTTGTACTATCCGTGAATTTTTTTTATTTTATAAGCAATTTTTTAAGACGTATTATATATTTTCAAATAGTTTATTTGAGTGTTATTATTTTAATTAAAATATCCTAACAATATAAAACATGTAAACAAGTAAACAATGATTTTCTATTTAAAAATATTTATCTATAACATATTAACTTAAATAGATGATTTATATCTAAAATGGTTTGCCTTTTTTTTTTTTCTAATCGAGAGTAGAAATTCAAATTTTTTCGTAAATTATACTAATCTTTAAATTTAAACGTTTATCAAATTACTTTAAAGTTTAATTAGGTATTAGTTAAATATATGTTTTTTTATTTAAATATTTAAAAATAAATGGATTTGGTTATTGTAGTAATATTTTTGGGTTTGTATTGTATTTTGTAGGTTCTGTATTTTATACATTTTTTAGGGCACAATATCCAGGTCCGAATAAAAGTATTTTATTCATATTTACCAAACCAGACGGCGTATTGTATAGGCAATTCTGGTACTCTAATGGGTTTTTTTTTATTTTAAATGGTTTTTATGATTGAGATTTCAGTTATGATTTTATAATAATAATTATTATTCAATATAATTTTTATTCAACTGGTTTCGACGGATTGTAATATTTGGAAGAAGGTACATAATAGTAAAAATAATATGAATATGAAAATAAATTGGGACGAATACATTCGCTTGTAATTTTTTATGATTACGTTGCATATTGTTTTTTTAAAGGTATGATTTTGGAAATTTTATAAAACTACAGCCTTGTGCATCATAATATATTATATATATATTTATTTGAATTTATTATTTATCGTTCAATTTTTTTTTTGTCGATTACTTCCTTGTATCTTGATACTTTCGATTTCGTTTCTATGATAACTCATGATGTTGAATTTAAATACTATTTTTTAAAAAAAAATCGATAAAATAAAAAAAGTAGCAGATGCAGCACTGTAGAAATAAAATACTTTATTGTATTGATTGATCATTGTTTAATTTTAAGTGTTAGTGAGATATTTTTTTGTTCTTTATGAAATAATTTGTTTTGTTTTTTAATGGTCTTTGTTCAATATGATTTATTATAAATATAAATTAATTTTTAAGTATCTGGTTATAATAATAAATTATAACAAAATATTTTTAAATTTAATAGTAGCTATTACATATGAGTATATATATATATATATATATATATATATATTTAATTTCATACTAAGTTATTTTTATACATTTTTAATTTGTGCTATTTAACAGTAAGTAAATTTGAGATAAAAGGATTATAGATTGAATGTAAAAAGAGTTATAAAAATTATTTAATGATTTTTAGCTAAATACATTGCTTTACGACTGTTCCAAATAATAATTACTTTTGTTTGAAAAGGTCGTATGTAAAAACAGAAAGTTATTATTGCAAATATATTATTACTTTTTAGTTATATAAAATATTATTAAATTGTTATTTTGTTACTTTTGTACGCGGTTTTAATTAAACTGACGCCAAATTAGTTTGAAATGAGTAATCATTAAATTATACAAAACATTCACAGTTACGTATACGAGTATATTGAACATTTTACCAATTAACTGTGATTATTATTGACAATGTTATGTTATTGATTTAAGTAAATCTAAATATTATTATTTCCAAGTGCTTGTTATAGAAGATTTTTGTAGTTGAAGTACAATTATTTTTGATAATTTTAATAGTACTACGGTCTCATTAAATTTAGTTTTAATTTATAAACAAAATAATTGAAAATGTCTTTACTAAATTAATATAATCAAACGAATTATACCATCATAAGTAACGGTCAATAATAATTAAATTTAATCGAAAATCACCAAATGAAAGTGCTAAATATAGTTTTTCTTCTTATAATAGAGAGTTGTATTTTCCAAGGCAGGTAATTTAAATATATAATTTGAACACGGTCAGTGGCCATGCGTACAATTAGCATTTATGTTGGATCACTTTTTAGCCAATCAAAAACGTACGACTTGATAGTGCGACATGTTGGGTTTTCAGTTTTATTTTCGTTGTTAACTTGTATCAGTACTAATACTGTTCTCGTATCGATTCTAGCGCAAAATAAAAATATCATAGATTATCCTGGTGATATAACATGTAATGTAAAAACGGGTTGTAATTCAGAGGGCAAAAAGTTTTTCACATACAACTTGTACACCACCGTGGAGCTTAAGTGATCTTTTGTAATATGAGGGGTGGTGTGCACATTGTTATTCGGTCGAACTTTTTGAGTTTTGCTATCAAAAACAGCTGCCACGGCGTTTAATGACTAAATTGTATAATTTTGTTTGTCACGCATTTACACACACACACACACACACACACACACACACACACACACACACACA
>NW_020273630.1:2016948-2100474 GCF_003268045.1 Sipha flava | reverse complement strand
ACACACACACACACACACACACACACACACACACACACACACACACACACAAACTCATATATACAACAGATACCGGGCAATAATGCTAATGGTATAACGTTATTTTCGCGACGCGTAAGTTTATTGTTAACCAGAGATAACGTTGTGATATTTGGGGACTTTGCATTACTGTTTGGATAACAGTAGTTATGCCCTGTCGAGTAACCCAATACCGTTCATCCGGTCTTGTATTTGCTCGTTTTTGACTGTACGAGAACATTCCGAATTCCGCCCATTTTCCTAATGATTAAGCAAACATTATGGACCAGAACGAAAAGAAATTCGATAGTTTTTTTGGATTTCGAAAAATTACAAATGATACTAAATTTTATGCGAATTTCTTTTGGAGCAAAATGTATCGAAACTATCCACTGCTACGCTTAATATTCATCCGTAACTAATACCTAATGAAAACATGCGTATAACAATGATAATATCATAACTATGTTGTGTACACATGATATCCAATAATAATTATTTTGTCCAATCGAATGGCGTATTGCATGTGTTTTGATGTTATCATTAATATTATTAGTTTTATTACTATAATTTTCGGTACTAACCATTACTGCGGAGCACCACGTGGTCATTATGTGTTCTTTTGCCTGATGTCTTAGTATAGTTAAAATAACACTTCACGTATGTGACTGAAAATTTAAACGTAAAAAAAAAATTGTTTATTGCGATGACTTTTTGAGAATTTTATAAATCGTTTTAATAATAAACTGTAAAAATATTATTAATTATCGCGTTTTATTTAATACTATGAAACTGTAACACGACACATCGCTCGGTGTGCGCAATGGAATATCACTCGGTTCACGATCCGCTTTCACAGCACTTTTTATATAACTGCTCCTTCCATTTTTTCCCACCACCGTGTTCTTTCTTGGTGATGGTTACTTGTTTTTTATTTCTATTGATGATTCTGACCTGAAAAGATGAACCTGATTGATACACACACTTACTTTTATTTTACTTTGTGTAATAATTACGTATGGTTAACGATCGCACTCTTTAGTGCCAAAACGTTTTCGCTGGATTGCGAGAGATTAATTTTCACTATCGTTTTTATTCAGTTGCCAATTATTTACTTTTATATTATTATATTATTAACGAAATATTTGTTTTCAGTTGCCAGTATCATTACACGAATATGATGTGCATTATCATATTAAACCAATCGAACAATATCGTAATGGTTGTTTTTCCATAAGCCTACAATAGTAGCACCCAACTGATTATCGTTACGTATAATAATTATTATTGTTGTTGTTATGATATTTATTTTCACGATTTTGATTTCGAGTATAACTTATTTATTTTAAATATATATTAAATAATTATTTTAATTTAATTTATATTGTACATATAGTTTTCTTAGTCGTTACAGAATTAACATATAATATATTTAATTATACCTGACATCATTCTGAAAACCACTAATAATTTATTATAATTTATTTTATTTTTCAAAACAATTTAATAAACTCAAAGGTTTAAGAGATTTAAATAATCGTTTTTATTTAAATTTAAAACTTTGAACATAAATATTGAATAACTTATTGGCTCATTATGATTGTTGATTAGTAGATTCATTGATCAATGATATTTTCTGTGCTCGAAATATAATAAAATAATATATCTGATAATCAATTTACTCAACAACCTTATTTGATAGTGCTTATCTAATAAAAAGTTTGTTATGATTTAAAACATATTAATGGTTTTATATTATTATTGTTATTTTTATAATTGTTGAAAATACCGTGTCAATAATTAAATAATTATTATTGATTTTACGGTTTTGTATAGTTTATAAGAGTACCTGCTTATATTTGTAATTAAAATTATTATTTAAACACAATAATCAAAACTATAATCTACAATAATATACAAGAGCTGTATTTTAAAAACATATTTATGTAATGAAAATCTAAAAAAAAAAATCTTATTTTAAATGTAGTGAATGACATACTGTAGGTATTAATTGTAAAATTATATTATTTTATTAGACTTTTTATTTAAATTATTTTTATTTTACAATAGATTACACAATAATTTAAACTTACATTATAACTTTGAATTTTAACTTAAAACACATATTTCATTAAAAAAAAAAAAAAAAACAAAAAATGATTACAGATTTATTCATAACACTTATATTTTAATATTTTAAAGCATAACAGGGGTTATTGTATAATAATTAATGTGTCCCGTATACAATCAGCTAGACTGTACCGAATTTTTAGAGGTTTTTCACATACGATAACCATTGTTCATCAATATTGCCTTATTATCCATTTATATTGTAAGTGACCCAGAGGCCGTTCGATCTGGTACCTATTTTTAACTGAAGATTACGTTCACAATAATATAATAAAATGTATAATGCGATTAAAAATATACAGCTAGTTTGTAAATCAGTCTGTCTTAAAATGTACCCTATACTGATTTAAAAAAAATTATAGACTAAAGTAATATTGTATGTTTTTTTCTTTAAAATTATTTTAGAATAAATTAATAAATTATGTAAAGTAAAATTAATGGGGAAGTCACCCTGATTTGGAATTTAACATTTTCTTCACCAACTTTAAGTTGACGTTGTCGTCGGATTTGATAACTGATGTTTTGGTTATAGTTACAGGGGTTACAGTTTTACCAGCTTTTGGTGATTCAATTTCAACGGTTGGTGCTTTGCCTTTTACCACGGGCTTTTTGGTTTGGGCCAATGGCGTTTTGGGTTTAGCCTCTGACGCGGCCGGAATTTCAGCTTCAATATGTTCAATAACCGGTTTATCTGGTGTCGGTAATTTTGATATCGGCATTTTTATGTCACTGCTGTTTCGGACGGAAGTCTGCTTATTATTTTTGACTTCTGTTTGTCTGCGTTGTTTCAACGTATTAGGTAGTGTTTCGTCCCTTCCCGATTGCTCGTACGTGTTCTGTGTGGTGTAATCTTCTCCGAACCGGATGTCTCCTCGTAACGGGGCACCGGAACCGTTAGCTTCGCTCATCGCATCATAATACTGGTTCGGATCAATGTACTCAGAATTCGCGAGGTTTGTCTGTTCACCGGGTGACACGCTGTCGCCGGTTGGATACACAGTGATCGGTACGAAGGTTTCCGTTGAGTATACCGCACCGGAGTTGGGGATAGCTGACGGTGTTTCTGGTCCAGACGATTGAGGAGGATTAGATGAAACGAGTTGTTGACTGTTCTGAGCGTAATCAATCCATTGTTCGGCCTGTGCCGAATTGATCGGATACGATGGCTGGTTCGGATCGATTTTGATATTACTAGCTGGCAACACACTACCGTCAACGGGGTACCCGGTTATTGGTTGATTGTTTTGTGCCGAGTACACAGCATCGGAGTAGGAAATAGCGGTTCCGGACGGGGTTTCTAGTTCAGACGTTTTAGGCGCATTAGATGATACGAGTTGTTGGTTGTTCTGAGCGTTATTGATCCATTGTTCAGCCTGTGCTGAATTGATCGGATACGATGGCTGGTTCGTATTGATTTTAATATTATTGGCCGGTAACACATTACCGTCGATGGGATACCCGGCTATTTGTTGATTAGTTTGTGTTGAGTATATCACACTGGAGCCGGGAACAATAGTTCCGGAAGGGGCTTCTGGTGCGGACCTTTGAGGTGCATTAGATGATACGAGTTGCTGATTTTTCAGAGCGTAATTGATCCATTGTTCAGCCTGTGCTGGATTGATTGGATACGATGGCTGGTTCGTATCGATTTTAATATTATTGGACGGTAACACACTACCGTCAACGCGATACCCGGATATTGGTTGGTTGTTTGGCGCTGAATACACTGCCTCGGATTCGGGAATAGCGGCTCCAGACGATTGAGGAGGATTAGATGGTACGAGTTGTTGATTGTATTGAGCGTAATTAGTCCATTGTTCGGCCTGTGCCGGATTGATTGGATACGATGGCTGATTCGTATCGATTTTAATATTATTGGACGGTATCACACTACCAACATTTGAATATTCAGATATTGGTTGATTGTTTGGCGCTGAGTCCACTGTACCGGACTTGGGAATAGCGGTTCCGGACGGTGTCTGTGATCCGGACGATTGTGGAGGATTAGATGATGGAGCTTGTTGATTGTTATACGCGTAATTGATCCATTGTTCGGCTTGTGCTGAATTAGTCGGATACGATTGCTGGTTCGTATTAATTTTAATATTATTGTCCGGTAACACACTACCGTCGACATGATATCCGGATATTGGTTGATTGTTTTGCGCCGAGAACACCGCACCGGAGTTGGGAATAGAGGTTTCGAACAGTGATTCTGGTCCGGACGATTGAGGAATATAAGACGGTACGATATTTTGATGGTTATAACCATAATTAATCCATTGTTCAGCTTGTCCTGGATTGGTTGGATACGAAAGTTGGTTCGCATCGATCTTTGTATTATCGACCGGCAAAACACTACCGTAATTTGGATACTCAGCTATTGGTTGATTGGTCGGTGTTGAGTATAGTACACTGGAGTAAGGAATAGCAGTTCCGGGAGGGGCTTCTGGTCCGGACGTTTGAGGTGTATTAGATGATACGAGTTGTTGGTTGTTTTGAGCGTAATTGATCCATTGTTCGGACTGTGCCGGATTAGTTGGATACGATTGCTGGTTCGTATCGATTTTAATATTATTTGCCGGTAACGGACTGCCGTCAACGGGATACCTGACTATTGGTTGATTGGTTTGTGTTGAGTATACTGCACTGGAACCAGGAACAGAAGGTACTTTCGGTTGGGATGTTTGAGTTACAAATGTAAATGATATAGGATTTTTATTAGTTAGTTTTTGTCTATTATAATCGTTATTAATCCATTTCATGCGTTGTCCTAGATTGATCGAACTTAACGGTTGGCTCATATTGATTTTTTCAGTGGACAAAACACTGTCGTTGGTGGGGTTCGCAGTTATTGGTTGATTGGTTTGTTTCGAGTGTACAGAACCGGAGCTAGAATATACGGTTTTGAATGGTATTTTTGATCCGAGTGTTTGAGGAGCATATGGGGTTCTTGAGTTATAATAAATTGGTCTTTGGTAGTCGTAACCGTAATGATTCCATTGTTTGATTGGTCCTGAATTGGTCGGGCGCGCATCGATGTTAATGTGATTTATTACTTTTGTGTGTCCCAAGTTGACTTTCTGCTTTGGGTATTCCTGCACGATGTATGGCATACTACCGAGGGTCAAAGGTCTTGTAGCAAACGTGTGAGCTGGAATCGGATTCGAAGCATATTGCTGGTTCGAAGGAAAGCAATTTCTTCGGGTCAGACATTCGTTTAGCCAAAATTGATAGGGCAAAGGAGAATAATAGTAGCTTTGTGGTGGTAAAGATATTTGATATTGAGAAGGAATAGTAATAATTGGTTCTTCACAGGTGGTATTAATATCGACATTGAACGTGTTACTGTTAGGACCTTTAGTGTTGATAGATGTTACCGGAACAATAGGTTTTGGTGAGATTGTGGATGTTTTGGAAACGGATGGTGCCGCTGTAGTGGTGGACGTTATGGGAATTTCTGTGGTAGGGGATGTATCACAGATGACAGGTTCTTCTGATATGTAAGGTTCCGTGGTGATGATGGGTTCTACCGTAGTGGTTGTTTTTATTGTGATGATTGGTTTTTCCGTAGTTATGGGTTTTTGAGTGGTAGTTGGAATCGCTGTGGTAGATTTAGTTATACATGGTTTTTCTGTAGTGATGGGTTTCAGATCGGTGGATGGAATCGCTGTAGTAGATTTAGTTATACACGGTTGTTCTGTGGTAGTTGATAGTTTTGTTGTAGTAGATTTAGTTTCACAAGGATTTTCTGTGGAGGTCGATTGTTTTTCAGTAATTGAGTTATTTGTGCATGGTTCATTTCCTAATAAGAATGATGAATCTTCTGAAATTTCTTCTACCACTGGTTTGATTATTGGTTGATTTTTTAATTTTATGTTAGATTTAATTGAGTTGATTTTTTGAATAATAAGTTCTTTGAATAAAGGTACGTTATTCTTGACATCCACGATTTCTGGTTGTTTCTCACTCGTAGTCTCGCTCAATAACCATTCTGTGTTTTTATCCTTTACTAATGTTTGTTGAGGATTCGCTGCAGAATCGATTTCAGAATTTACCTCGAAATCAGTACCAGTATTAGCTTTGGAAATAATTCCAGGATTTGCTTCGTAAATTATTTCAGAATTTAAGAGAATTTTAGAATTCCCATCAGCATTTTCTTTCAAATTTGTTTTGGGGTTTTCTTCTATAACTGTTCCGAAATTTAAACCAGGGATGATATCAAGCTTATCAAACGATTGTTGATCGACAGGATTTCCATGTATTAAATACTCTTGTTTATTCCATTCAGCTACTGTATCATCTTCAACATCATCATCATCGTACACAGGTTGTAATTCGTATACAATTGATTGATCTGTAGTCGACGGTAAATGTTTTGATAACAATGACTTGAGATATTCTAAATGTTTTGTACCATGTGTGTTCTGCGCTTCATATAAAATGAACGTCAGAAGTATTAGATACCGCATTGAATTCATCCTAAAATAAAAAAAAAAACGATGTTAATAATAAATAACACATTTAATCTTCATATCGTCATATTTAAAATATTAAATCCATATTTTTATTATATTATAATACTAGTAATTTTTTTATACTATATACTAGCTAACTCATTAATGCTTTTATATTGTTGTATATTCGTCTATTATACATATATGTCCTGTTTATGAATACTTACATTAAATATAAAATATTAACTTATTTATTTAAATTAGTAAATGTAAGAACGGATGATATGTATGTAATCTAGAATCTATAAATTCAACGGAAAAAAGTGTAGAAAAATGAAAGATGGTTCATACTGACGAGATTCTGTTACTATTATTATTATTATATTTTCTTTAATTTGAATTTTATTTATGGAATAATCGAATATATTGTTGGTAACTGTACCACCAAAAAAACCATTTTTATGCTGGTTACAATACTGTCATATTAATTAATTAATTTTTACTAAAAAATTTAACCTCGTGGAATTCGATTTATGCCAAAAAAAAAGTTTAATTAATAATTAATATAATTTTTTTTTCATTCACTTTACCAAGGCACCAAAAGTACATAAAAACTGATTTTTGGTGATTGTAGCGGGTCTACCGAAAGATGGAATTTAAATATTTTCCTTACATGCGAACTATTATCCAAAAAGCTGTGTAAAAATTGGTCCAGTTATTTTTGGGTTTATTAATTGCATATATACCAACATCATTTTATATACATATACATTACACATTATATACTATGTATAATTTTTATTTTATTTTTATTTTTTTACACATTTTTATGTAGAGTATATAGATTATGAACGTAATAAATAGGATTCGAATTTGAAGGCTATATTAAAAAAAAAGCCAATTAAGGCATTTAATTTTTATAAAAAGCAATTAGAAAAATTACAACAAAATTAAATAAACTTACTAGTTTGTGTTAAAAAAAAATTCACTATCATGTACTTTGATAAGCTATCTTTAATAAAACGTTGACTGTTTGGGCTAAAATATTTTTGAACATAAAAAATGATGTTTTTACGTCCATCAAAGTTATTAGGGCGTACTTCATACATAAATAGTTATCTAAATTAAGATTGCTTATAATTTTAATCATAATATCGACAATGTACCGTCTTCAAAAGCTCTTATCGATGTGTACCGGCTAAACCTAAGCTATGTATAAAACTATGTATGAATTAGATAAATTGAAAATCAAACACAAAGAAGGTATTAATTAGTAAAAAAAGCAAAAAAAGGAAAAAAATACATCTATCGTCTTAGATATTAAATGAAATGCATTCTTATATAAAAATTGTTTTTCTATTATTATTATTAAAAAAAGGGTTTTATCCTTCGAATTCGAACTCTAGTAATAAGTATTTAAACTAAATATTATTTAATTGTATGCTAAAAACTGATCCACACGAAGACTCGAAGTAAATGTGGCCTATACATATATTATGATGATAAAAAAAGATAATAGGTTCATAGGAAATGCCGACTGAGGGTTATAGGAAATTCTAAAAACAACACACAAAAATAACACACAAGTACCGGATACTTTTAACAATGATTAAGATATATATATATATGGCAGATTATTTGTATTTTTATTTTTTATACTATTATACATGAATACTAAGAGAGGGCTGTATGAATTAAATTATTATAATTATATATTATTTTCATAATTATTTGGTTTTTTTTATTTTTATTTTTGAAATAATTAATTGTATAATAACAAAGTCCAAATATTTTATAAATGATAATATTTATAACCAATGCCCATAATGGTGTTTTATTGTTAATGTAGAGTTAAAAACATATCTATAATGGTATTTTTAAGTTATGTAATGATATTGGCAAATTAAAATAGGTATGAAGTTCACGGTCTGTAACAAATACACGAGTACACCGATTTAAACGTTTATTTATCCGTGTATTTTATTTACACGGACCTTAACACTATTTTGTTAAAAATACATATACCCGTGTTTATATATATATATATATATATATATATATATATATATATAAATGTTATAGGGATTTTTAGTATGAACTTTAGTCATTCAACTAAGATTGTATTTATTTTAGATTTCAACGCCAGCCATAGAGTGCAGTACCAATTATATACACATTATTTTTAAGGACAAAATTAGATGTTTCAAATTAAAAAAAAATTATTTAAGAAAGTATGTAGTAATTTACTAAGAAAATAAAGTTTAAATAAGTTCAAAAAAA
The DNA here is from genome assembly GCF_003268045.1 of Sipha flava. Lineage (NCBI taxonomy): Eukaryota > Metazoa > Arthropoda > Insecta > Hemiptera > Aphididae > Sipha > Sipha flava. The sequence goes on along the minus strand of NW_020273630.1, from coordinate 2,091,589 downwards.
TGTCCATATTGTTTATTATTATTTAGTGTACGAAAAATGTCGAAGTAGTTTATTTATAACTTTTTTTTTAAATATATGAAAATTTATTTGTATATTTATTTATTTAAATGGAACGAGCCCAATAATAATTTGTATAGTTATTATATTTGCAACTTTTTGACTGAATTAAAGTAAAAAATAATCACATTGAGATGTAAAGCTAAATTGTATAATATTATTTTATTACAATTACAGAAAAAATGTTTTTTCATTATTTAATTGGTTAATGGAACCAAAATGAATTACTCATAGCAAGAATTATGCTATTTCTTTATTTCTAAATAACTAGATTTCACATATTTATTATTATATAACAGCATGTACTTAGTAATCTTTCAGAAACTCCTTTTAATTAAGAATTGCAGCGATAATTAACTTCATTAAACAATTTTTGTTTTTAAATTAACTGGGCGTTTCTTACGTACATATAAAATATAATGTTCGAAAGCCTGAACCATTAATAATAAAGAGTTAATGTAGTGAAAATCTTCATAAATGATTTAAAAAGTACCTTACTATTGTTAAACATTTGTTTTTTCCTGTTACGAAAACGGTAGTGAAAATTAAATCACATAATTCTATGGAACATTAAAAAGTGTGGTAAATAGCTGTAATCTATCTTATCTACAAAGGTCAAAATGTTAAAAAGTTGATCATAACAATAATAATGATTCTTATGAGATGATGTGATAATATTTGAATAATTTTTAAAATATCATAGCAAAAAAAAAAAAATTGCTTTGAATTTTAATTATTAACTGCGCTGGAGTAGATAATGTTTTAATAATTTAAAAGCATGGTATATTTTTTAAACTCTGAGCAAAAAATCAGGGTTAGGTATAGTTATGTGTATAGTATTATTTATTTTTGTAATATTTGGGAGAATTTTATTGTTTTATCAAAACATTTAAAATAATATTTTATTTTATTTTTATAAAAATGTATTTATAATGCTCAATAAAAACTTTATAATAACAACTTACAATTTATATTCAAGTTATCCATATACTATGTACCAAGTAACCCAGGTTTACGGTAAAAATATTATCTTTCAGAAAATTGTATACCTATAATAATAAATACCTATGTTAAGTGTTTCATAGATTGAAATAATGATAATATTTCCTTTTTCAGATATATTTATATCTTCATTGGTTGTAAAGTTTGAAGTTTGTTTAAGAAAATGGTTATCGATTCACAATAAAGAAATCTGTTCCCCATAAAATTTTTGTTTTTTTATTTTTTATTTTATGTTTAATATTTTATCAATCTGATTTTATGGATTATAAATTAATTTTCAAAAGATTTTTTTACCTAATCAGTTTTTATGTATTAGCTTAGTGTAAAAGTTTTATTTTTATTTCAAATTTGATTTAAAATTATTTAAATTAACTGTTCAATATGTATGAATAAAAACACATAGATATAACAGAAAAAGGAAGTATAATTTTCTTTTTAGTTAAAATGATTGTAAGATATAAGCGTGTATAATTATTACTACTTTTAAAACACAAACATCATTATTTCATGAAATAGGTAATGTGTGTACTACATTATTATCAAGCAATTCAAGACAAAATGTATTAAAAAATAGTATGATGGAATTTTATTTCAGTTCAACATCAAGCTATTCAACTAAACAGAAATAATATAATTTTTGTTCGGTCGTATAAAAACTTTCGCGTTTACTTACATTGACATGTTTCCAGTCTCATCGATTAATTAAAAATTAAAAAAAAAAAAAAAAAAAAAATGGCTATGAACAGTAAATCAATCACCTGATATTATTGTTAAACGATAACGATTCAATGGTCAGATAGCCGGGAAAATATACATTTACAATATTTCGTTTGTAAATATCCCATTTGGTGATTTAAAATATTAAATTAAAGTAGAAACTCGCAGTTGAATGTTAACGATTCTATCGTTAAATCAGTATATGATCATTGTGTAATTTTTATAATGAAATTAAAAATGTTACCATGCGTTATTAAAATATCGTATTAAGTAGATCAAGATTTTTCAATTTATCACAAGTTTAACAACACTGAAATAATAAAACATATTTTGCCATAAAAGAGTTGAGATCAATACCAAATAAAATTATTTAACTTCAAATCCACACATGTTACTGTTTCTTAATTGCTTGTATTGTAATTAATAGTAATTAATAGAATATATGTAATTTAATAAGCATAAAATATCAATTTTTACCCTATATATCTTGTTCGACATTTTTTTGTTCTATTTAAAAGTTTATAATAATTAAAACATTTATGCTTTGATGGGAAACATGCAAATATTGCACTGAAAAAACTAATATTTATTGCAATCTATTCGTCGTGGAATGCTTTAAGAAGTATTATAAACAAATATTTGATGTATTAGACATAAAATAAACATTTTATAAAATTGTAGTTTCAAACAGAATTTAATTTTAATAATATATGAGTATAATTTTTTCTAAGTAAAATTAAAATTATTATTTCATTAATACCAATATTTAAATACGCGCGTTTTCAAATAATTATAATTGCATTTGAAAATCGTAAATTGAAAATGATTGAATGAATTTATTATAAATGTCGCTTTTGCTGATTATATTGTTTCGAAAGTAAGCTTAATTTACGAAAAACAATGTTTATTTTTGATAGTGTTATAGATTAATTTTTGTCGTTCTTAAAAAAAAAAAACCAACAGTACTTTCGAGACTGTTGAAAGTACCCAATGTCATCATTCCACTTTGACTTATCGTAAGTTTAATATGTCTTTCTAATGTTAATTTATCGGTCTGTTTTAGGTGGTACTGAGATAACCGAGCGTAGTAACTCAATCAGGAGAAAAGTTTAAAACATGATTCAAAACTCCGAGTAAAACTGACTGTTCGGAAATTGACGGTCACATAAATCATAAATCATAAATCATAATGCACTCGGGTACGTGCAGTGTACGTTAGTTTAACGGATCACGTGATATCATTTTGAAAATGGGAATAAACAATATTTTGCTTACCTGAGTGACGAATTCCAAACGCGTCTGGACAGTATTACAATGTGCAGTAGTTATGTTCTGCGTATACGTCCTCGAATGTTGATCTGGAACCGTTCGACTTGATTTCACACTGGTCGTGAAACATTAACGTCGGGTATATTTATACACGAGCACAATGCGCGTCTAGGAAGAATACGGGGTGTCATACGTGTACACACGATTTTGGGTCGGAGAACCACTTAACGACAGTAATGTAATGACGTACGAACGATTAAAATCACATTTATAATTCGGCCAGACCTCAGACGCCATCGCCGTGTTTAATGGTCATCGGACATTCCTGCACCGAACAATGTCCAACACCGCGGCAATCGATCAGGTAGGTAATGGCAGCAAGGCCTATTGCTGCGCGTCTGAAAATAATGAATTTTTACCAATCGAACATATTGACGTAGTGCGATTGATCGACGAACAGTTCCAAGGATATTTATATATTTAATTTCGTTTGATTCGGATGGATTCCCACGACGGACTAATAATAATGATTTATTCCTGAGTTTCCGATCCTGAAAATTACTGTTCACACACCGGATCGCCGTAGTGATCGCATTAAACTTGCGAGTTGTTAACATCAAATTGCCTCTCGATTTGCATTCATAAATGAAAATATGAACGTTGCGACGTCTCTAAAAACCACCAATAACCATATATTGAAAATTGTTCGTGGGTATTCGGATATGATATCGTGCGTTCGTCTTGGTTTTATTTCAATTGACTTTTAGGCTGATTATATTGATTATTAATAGCCTATAAAATAATGTAAACGCGTTCGTGATAGTTGTACAGATATATTATATCGTTGCACTCAAGAATGATAATCTCTACGCGATACCATACTATTTTTTTTCACGAAAATTCTATAGTTTTCAGCAATCCCTCTGTGTACGAACTTGATGTTATTTAGCAAAACGACCAGTATTTTTTAGCTGTGGAATTGAAAAAATATTTTTGATTTCCGTCCGAAAAATTACTTTCCCGTTCGAGTAGTATTTTATGATATTACGAAGACGATAAATTTCTCTTGGAATCTGAGCATATGAAATCGATTTCTTACCGTCGTTCAAAGGTTTTATTTAATTTTTTTCATAGTTTTTCTCGGGGAGTATTTTAACTCTGTGGTTATGCATTGCAAATTTCTACAAAGCAATGACTTCGAAAAGTAAAAATAATTATGAGAAATATGTCTAATGCTTGTTTCGAAAATACAAAATTTACATCATTAGATTCTAAAGGTGTTGAAAATAGTTATAAATATTACATCTGTGTATTTCTAAATTATGGTGGCGTTAAAATACATTTTAAATCATGTATACGTCATATTAATGTGATGTACTCGTACCTATAAATTATGTTTTTCGCTATATGAACCGCAATTAAGAGTACATATTGTTACATAATACATAACACTTGTGGCTTATCATACCCATAGCACGAAATTGTATATTTCAAAAACTATATTTTAATCACCGACCAGCAAAATGATTACCGCCTTAGAGATAAACACTCCACATTGGCACATGACTCGAATAAAAGACAATTATTATTTTATACCAGAGAGTTTACATAATTGTATAGAGAAGAAAGATAAGCGACGGGAACTTTTGAAATTTATAAAATATTCACCGTGAAGTATAGATTTAAACATAATAAGTACAACAAAAATATAGAATTTATAAATGTATAAACCAAGAGGAATAAAAGTTGATAAATAGTATGCAAAATACATAAATAGAACATTATTTTATATGTTCTAAAGTTAATTATTCAATCACAGCAAATTAAATATGAAATTAATAAACATGGAAATGCACAAGTACATTAAAATTGTAGTAAAATGTCGATTAATGCAATAACTCGAACTGAGAAAAAACAATTTTATTGGTCGATATTCATATATATTTTTTAAGACGCAAAGTATGAAGAAAAATAACCATAGTACAACGTAAAGTAACATAATTATTTTGAATCTCAAAAATCTAACTTTCTATAGTCAATATATAAATATATATATATATATATATATATATATATATCAGTTTATCAAGTATTGTCATCTGTTTGAATTCTTGTGCCGAATAATACAACACAATGGTCGTTCGGGTAGGTAATAGCAGGAAGGCGTGCGTGTGAAAATAATAAATTAGCAGCAATTAAGCATATGGATGGTATACTTACATAGTGTAATTAATCGACCAACAGCCTCGTGTCTATCTATTTTTAATTTCGTTTGATTCGGATAGATTCCCACGATGGATTAATAATAACGTTTTATTTCTGTATTTCAGATTCTTTTTTTCCCCTATCGTGAACCGGGAGGAATCGCATTCGACACTAAATCCTTCAATAAGTAAATAATTAAAGTAATAGCCCGAACATCACTGTTTATACACCAAATCAGCGATCAATCAAACTCCGGAACACGAACGTATGGATAACTTGAAGCGATTGAAATTCTTGGCAGATATTTTCAAGCATAATATATTTAATTTAGATAACATTCGTACTCGTTCGGCTGCCATTTCTGCAGATAATTAATATTTCTGTAGATTCGTTGAATGAAAACGAGTACAATAGTTTATGTTTTTAATTTTTTTCGATTTATTCACTCATCGTATTGTTACACTGTTATCATACCACAAGAACGCCGTGTTTCATGATTAATTACCTAGCTATTTGTTTTCGTGTGATTGATGTGAATGATATTCAATGGCTGTGTGAAACGCTGAGATAGTATCTAGACCGGTAAGATACTGGCAGTATAGGTAGACGAAGAGACGACTCGAGTTATGCGGTAACCCGGCCAGCGGTTTTACATTTCTTTATTTTTTCGATATTAATATTTAAGATTTGTTTACTCCATATCTACAATCTTAATTTTATTTCTCTTGAACTAAATCTCGAGCTTTGTTTTCACCTATTCAAACGAGATAAAATTACATATTTAATATGCGTAAATAAATTTTATTTCGCGTTGCACCGCTCGCGGGTATTCCGAGATACTCTACAACGGTCTTCTCGTCCTGGCTGAGATGAATATATTTTATGTAAAAATCAATGGCTGCATCCAAATTTAAAATTACTACACTGGTTGGGTCTCGAATTATTTTAGGTACTACAGTAATTGGGTCTCGAATTATTTTAGGTTTACAACACTAGTTCCTGAATATTTTTTGGTAAGTACTACATTATACTAACATTTTCCTTCCCATTTTAATAGACTTAGGACTGTCTATGATCTATTTAGACCACAGAACCACATTTTTTGAAAATTATATAATTTATATAATAATATAAAGTATTATTAAGTAATAAAATTATTATACAATAATATTAATACAATTTTAATATTTTTAATATTTTTACCAATACAATTCTAATAATTTATATTTTAATGGAAAAGAAACTATAAAAACATTTTTAATCATACCTGTGGTCTAAATAGATCTTAGACTGTTATAAATCTGTTAAAATGGGAAGAAAAATGTTAGTATAATGTAGTACTTATCAAAAAATATTCAGGAACTAGTGTAATGTCTAAAATGATTCAGGACCCAACTAGTATAGTACCTCTAAAATCCGTGACCCAACTAGTGTAATACCTATAAAAATCCGGGACCCAACTAGAATATTATCTGCGATTAGCCCCTAGTACTCGGGACCCAACTAGGATACTCCGAAATCAACCACGGTAGTTTTATCTTTCGTACACCATGCTTAAGTATAAAAAATATGACACGGTGAAAATAGCAGAAGTTGAACGTTCCATAGACACAAGTCACAGATTTTTTCCGTTTCGGGTTTTTTTTTTTTGTCATACAGTTAAAAAATTGTTTAAATTACAAAATTGTTGCAAAGTGTCACACAAGTCAATCAATAGTCTAACGTTCGTACTTAAGTCGCATTATATTGTAAATATACGATTCGTTCAGAATATACTTTCATGTAGTAAACACTTCAAATTCAATAATATTGTACTTGAATAAAGAAATGATGAGGGGAAATATAAAATTCGATAACCTAAAACAAATTTAGAAAAATACATTTTTATTTATTGATACCAATGATTAACACAGCAGTATATCTATATCGTAGCAATGCTGTGCTGTATTTAGAGGGAGACTACATGGGTGATTTATCCGGGCGGCATTTTGTTAGGGGTGGCATTATATTATTATCATCTGTTTAAATAATAATTTAAAATGAATAATTTTCCTTCATAAGAAAGAAGAATATACGAAAAACTTTTAAATACTTTTCAACATTTTTTGTCAAACTAAAATTATTCCATAAAAAAAAATAGTTATGTCATGAACAATTTAAATAACCTTAAATGGTATAAGAAATGTTTTAAAAACCAACTCCAGAGAGGAATCAGTAGTATAAATATTTATTAAAAATTACAAATTTCTAAAGTTTAATTTTTTTATTTCTAAAAAATAATTAGATTTTTATTTTAACCGATGTTACGTTATATTTTACGGTTCTTTTATACATTTTTATTAGATTTTGTCAATTATTTTGAAAACTTGAACAGTATTTTTCTTTTAAACTTAATAGTATATCGAATAGATGAGTATTTCTTAAACTGTTAGGCGCAAGAGAAGTATTTATACTGTACATTACACTACCATATATTTATTTTTAGGTCGACAATAATTTGCTTATATTTAAATATGTAACAAAAAATGCTTTTTATTTTTTTATGGGACACTTGGTTTTTTTTTTGTTTTGAGAATGCGAGGTCCAAAAAATTATGGCAACCGCTAAATTTCGTTTAAATTAGATTACAACAGATTTTGTAACGTTGTAAATATGTATACAAATATTTCTGTTAATTTTATCGTGAACAACCTGTTGATTGTTTTTATGTCACACATTTTATTTTCTGATTATTTCTATTATTCTCATAATAATGCATACAGTTGTTTTAGTTATTCAATTGGTAATTTATTTAATATACTTCAATATGATAAATAGTTTTCATTGATATTAGTTGTATGTTTTCATGACTTCGATTGAATTGTAGTCAGCTTTTTATAACTATATACCATCTTTAAGCTAAAAACCATAAGTTTTTACCTTATGTATTGTTTTAATCGTGAATGATATTTTTCACGAACAGTCGGGATCAACTATCGTTTTAATTTTTGAAACTTAGTTATGGTTGAGAAAACGTAAATAATATAAACAACTATAATATTCATTTTTTTCTTAGATATTTTGAATTAAATACGAACAAATAAAATTCTTTGATTATCTAATTTATTTGGGCAATTGCGTGTTTTCAAATTTTTTGTAGAGGGAGTTAAAAATGTTCCTAAAAAGTAAGTAATTTTATAATATTATAAAAAATATATATAAGGTAAGAATTAATAACTATATTACTATTATATATTGTATACAAATATTTGTATACAAGCATTACAATCACATGACATAAATTGATACCTATAATTTTATACTATATTTCTTTGTACCTTCGTAGAAAGTCATTTATTTAACCCGAAACCACCTCTAAAAATACACCACTATCTCTAAATAGTTTTTGTGTATAATACGATATTCAATACGTTATATTTAATTCCGAATTTTAATTGGTGTTACTACCTTTTTGATATATATATATTTCAATTATTTCAAATGTATACAAATATCTAATACGACTAACGTGGTAAAATTCGTTAACGTTTTTCTGGTAATCTAATATTGTATTTTCGAAAAGCACTAAAGGCGTAATAATATAAGACCAATATTTTAAAATTGAATACGATTTATAAGCCTACTCATAAAGAATAGATTGCATGACGGAGTTATAAATAATCAATTTATTTGAACGTCATAGCTATTATACATTTATATAAGACGAGAAAAAGCGCTTAGGAAAAATAATAATAATACTGTGAAACATTATTTTAATTTTTAATGTAATTAATTTTTCTTAGCTATAATAATTTACTATTGTGTGTATTACATACATAATACATAAATACATTATGTTGTTTTAATTTTTTACAGGCAATAGTTTCAATTAGTTTAATTAATATTTTAAATTGAATGATACAACTATACCACAGTAATATTAACTTGAAATAAATACATATTATTTATTGTGATTCAAATTGTAAACTAAATATTCATGTGGGCATATCAGGTAACAAAATAATCAATGCAATGGTCTTCCTATCAAGGTATAATAATATGTTATAAAACCTTCATGTGCAGCTTTTCCGTCTGGTAACCACGTTTATTCCATTATTACTATAAATAGTATACAACAGTTATATAACTCATCGTTATTTTCAAATAATCCTAAAAAATGAATTTATCTTTGTTTCCTTTTAAATTATATTTTCTCGTAACAAAATCATTTATATTATCAATACTACACTGTTCATTAGATTATTATATACAATTATAATCAAAAATGTATTATATAAAATCTAAATTTCTAATATTTTTGAGTACATCATTTTAAATTTTAAAAATTATAGCTCGATCAATTTTTCTTCAAATACCATAGTATGTCACTATAAGTTTCGCATTGATATTGATCCGACAGCTTTGAATCATAAGAATAGTTACTGGCGTCGCAAAATTTACTTGCGTAGATTGTGCACATACATGAATTTGACGTTTTGTACTTTCCGTATAATCAGATCTCGACCATTAGCCAGTTTTACGTCATTTCTGAACGTTACGCCTTGACCCTCCGCATTCTCTTGTGCCCAACCCTAATCCATTGTATAATACAATATTAACATCAAAAATATCTTTTGTTAAACTCGACGTACCGGAGATCAACATCATTTTTATTTCCTCTTGAACATAACCATCAATTTTCAACATACCTTGTATTGATATTTACCTATTTACCTAATATTTGTAATGATTCTTCTCACCAACACAATCATGTTCAGTAGAGCTCATTATCTTTTATGAAGAATGAAAAATAACACCTATCTTAATCTAAGTCTTTTTATACACGTACAACTGATTTTCACACTTTGCATCGGAAATATACTTATAATATGTTTACACACACACACACACACACACATACACACATTATGTATAAATATATATATATATATATATATATATATATATATAAAGTTTAATTTCTAGCAGAAAAGCTTCATTAAAAAAAAAAAAAAAAAAAAATAATTTTCAAATTATTATACATAATTGTTCGACTTTAATGAAATTAGTTACATTAAAATAAATTCACGTGACATTAATATCATGATATATCGAGAAGAAGCTATAATTATATTTATACTAATTTGTATCAATAGATATAAAATGTTCTAAGTATATAACTAAGCTTAGGGACTTCTAGAATTTCCATACTTTTTTTAATTATTGTTAAATATAGTAGAGTGCGAAATAAGTTCGTTTCTCGATGCCATGATATCAGATCTAAAATTTGAATGTGCATATTTTTGCATATTTGATACATTTTGCAGGAGAGTGCATATTTTAAAATTTTTATGCTTATTTTGCATATTTTGACAATTTTTTTAAATTTAAAATTAAAAACTATAGATACATATAACTATATATACATGTTTCAAACGATCGTAAAAAAATGTACTTTATACTTCCAGTAATATGCTATCTGCATACTACCTCACATATCTCGTTATAATTTTTGTGTAAGTATAAACAATACTATAAATCCGTACCGATCGTATCTGGATATCGACCGGATGTTGATAAAGATAATAGTTGATATAGAATAACAGATAATTTATTTAGTGTTCAGTTCAGTCGATTATTATCCGACGTCATTTTTGCGTCTCACAACCACGCAACGTCGAATCATACCTAAAACGTTGTACGTATTTTGTAACATTGTGTAAAGCCGAAAGTACAACAGTCTACGAGTAGCCGACTATAAAGTTTTGTTTCGGAGTTTAAAGATACATTTACATCCGGTGGACACGTTTTATTTTGTGTATTATGTGGTCATTTTTTTTTTTTAATGCATATAAATGCATATTATAATGCATATTTTAATGATTTTAAAAGCATATTTGCATGCATATTTGTGTATTTTTTAGAGTTATAACTCCCTAAGCCTATATATAACGTATACACGCCCCGAGACAGAGTTTATTTATTTTGACGTAATATCAATCAGCAGTATTCGATAAAACATTTTTAAACACAGAGATTTCCGAGTTGAATAAATTAGAGCTCATCATACGTATATTACATACCATAAAAACAAACGAGTTCTAATTGAAATCGCTTATAAATTACAGTTAGTGGCCACTTGTCACACGTAAAACGGATATCGGATAAACAAACAATTATCCAGTAACTTAAATTTTAAGACTTGACAATCTGAAATCTTATCAAAATGTATGGCCCTGGCTTTATTTCAGTTTAAAATGTCGCGTTATTCTTGTATTTTTATCTTTTTTCCTTTCTGATAATACTCATAGTCGTCAATCACTGGATAGATTATGTACCTTTATAAACTCGTATATTTGTTACAGTTCAATAATTATCACCAAGCACTATCGTCTTTTAGGCAGTGTTTATTCGAACAAAATGACTTAACGAAATTGAATACGTTTCAATTTATAGCAGTACTTATTTATCACATTGTAAGTTACAGTTTTACTATAAAAGAAAATCATCGATCCGGAAAGTTAAGTGATTATTCAATTAATATTAAAATTATTTAAACGCTATTCTTTGAAAATTTAGTGTTAGTATACGCAAGTAAAATAATTATGATGACATTTTTGCATATTATACAAATATTTGCTGAACTTGCATTATAAACGAGAAAATGTATATAAAAGAATATTTTAGACACAAATAATTTCGTGTTTTTAGGAAACCGGAGCAAATATATGAGTAATTTTTTTGATTTTATAGATTTGATTTATAATTGGATTATAGTTCGTAAACGAAGAAAAATTAAATAATATTATGATCGATTTGGTTAGTGACAAAAAATAATTTAATTTTAAATATCTGGTAATAAATAAATATTTTGTACCATCAAATGTTGAATATATCTAGGTATAATAAATGAGTTTATGTGGTATAAAGATAATTTTGTTCGATGTTAAAATGTTTGAGTTATTCAGTTACATTTTATCAAATGTGATAAGTTGAAAATATTTTAAATAATGTATTAGTGTAGATTGAAGTTTTATAAAAATATCTTAGTTAAAAAATTGAAGTTATAGAAAATCTCTTAAAATATATTAACTATTATTTTTATTTATTAGAGAATTATACAAAACAAATCGAATAATAATGAATTCATTTAAATTATTTAAAATTTAGTTTTAATGATAATCAATATGTGTCTCTGTTTACATAATATAAAAATGAGTATACGTTTTCAGAGCAATGATTCTTACTTGTTTAAAAATAGAATACATTTTCCAAAAAGAAATTCCGGAAAGAGAACCTAAAATTTTTGGAGGAAATATGCTGGAGCGTTAACGGACCATATTCACAGGATTTGATTTTCAAACGTTACTTAATCGACGGCCATTTCGAACATAAAAATACATAATCCAAATGTATATATCACAATCCAATCGTTTAAAACCATTGTTGTATTATTTTCGTGAAAGCAGACCTGACGGACGAAATGGTGGTAACTGCCATTCTAACAGAGAACGGATGTTAAAATTATATGTTTTCAGCATTTTGATCTGTTTATTTCTCGCTTTCTATTTATTTTGTCGGGTGTGAAATTAACGGGGAAATCCGCAGTGATTGAATAATAATGTAATAATGCCCATGTATGGTTTCTGGGATATGAAAAATCTTCTGAACTTTACACCGGGAGAAGATTGTACAGAGCTTTCGAATGGTTACTATCATTATATAATGACATTCAGACAGCTTTTCACCATGTTGCTGTGACGATTAGTGGGCAATGAATTATCTAAATAGCATAATTTTGTGTTCAAAAATGTATTTTAATTGTTCACAAGACGTAGTAGTAGGTATTGATAGTCGTGAGCTCTTAAAAAATTACTTAACACCATTATTTTAGCGAACGTTTATTTATTTGTCATTAACACGTAATGGAACAGTTCAAACATATATGTATTTTAAGATTTTAAGTAAACACATTTTGACACTTTGAAGAGAAAAATAGATTGTTCGCACAATAATCAAGTAAACCTACGGACTACGCAAAATTATTAATTAGTGACGAAAAACGTTGTGATGTAATACTCGTATAATTATTATTATTATTATTTATTCGGCTTTGAAAAGCGAGAAAAATCTCAAATCGAAAAAAACAAACGGACTCAAACGACATTTTGTTATTAATATATATATTTATATATAATGTATTGTAATTTAATTAACTTTAAAATTAAAATTCACGTTTCGCGCGTGATCTTAAGACCTAGGCCTCTGATGGTGCTGCGCTGTTGGGTTGAATAGTTCCATTATTGACTTCTCGGGTATGCTGTACTCCCGTGGTCTTAGCCGGTTATAGTCACCAACCGAATCCACGTACGGTCTTTCCATCTCTAAGTTGGGCTGTACGCCAGAGTCCAATAACTGGAAAAAATAAAAATAAAAAATAAAATGTATTTTATTCGTACGAATTTGTTTTATTATCATATACTGGGATGGTATTTTAATTTCACACAGGTGGACAACAAGTATAAAATGTACCAACTTAGGAGAATCATATAATACCATAAAATGAACTGTATCATAAGAATTAAAATTAGCAAATGTTTGTCTTATAGCGATTTAAACGGTAACTATATACATAAGCCATCATAATTAATAATAATTAATCATAATTAACATAAATGTTACATAAACAATTGATAAATAAAATTATGAAAAATAAAAATATAATATCGAGTATACGAGTTTATAAAATATAAATAAGAAAACGAATAAAAATTATTAGCATGAATTTTTGAATCTTATGTGTCGATTTACCGACAAATGTGTTTATTTTAAGCTGTGCACCTAATGTTTGAATAAAATAAACGAAATTAAGTTACGTACTTTAAACTACAGTATACTCGTATATTCATAACTGAAAAGGATGATTACTGAAATAGTATTACCGTGAAATGGATAAATGTATTTCGGAATTTAGTTTCAGTTATTTTTATATTTAAACATTTATGCATAATATTTTATAATCCGTTTAGTTATAATTTATTTATTTAGTTTTTCATCGAACTATATAAATATTGTTATTTATAATGGCATATCGAAATCATTGTTAGCAACAGGTACTTTTTTATGTTTACATTATTTAAAGAATGATTTTTTAATTTTTTTGTTCATAAAATAAGACGAAGAAATCGTGTTCTATAGACGAGGAAGTCTTGTGTTATCATGAAATGTAAAGGTAAAATTTGATACGAAATAATCGAACCGAACCAAATCGAAGAACACATTTTCTATTTCTCTAGCTGGATGAAAAGTAAAATACTTATCAGAATAATGATTTTACGTATGTAAATTTCAATGTTTCGATTTCTCTTTGCAAACAGACTCTTAAATACTTTATCGATAATATTCAAATCAAATCCTTACTATGAATTGGATATAAACATGTAATATGGTTAACTATTTGCTGATGATACGATTTTTTACGCACTACTTCCGATATCATAACGACAACAGATAAGTCATTTTTTTGTTGCATTGTCCACAGTGGTAATGCATACTACATATCGTTTGCGTAACTTAATTATAATGTCGTTTGTCACACCCAGAACATAAAACGATACGATAATAATAATCTCAGTTATTATTATTTTTGAGATTTCTTTAATGATTTCTTCAATAATTATCTTTCACTGTGGATTTAAATTAAGAACTTGTAAATATTGTTTAATTTCTAAGATACGTATATACGTACGCATGTATGTTAATAAAATAACTGGTGTTAACTTTTACTCAATTAAAAATTAGAAAATTTTTTTTAGGTTTTGTTAAACAGTTATGAAATTGAGTATTTCGTAAAAATGAGATATGATATAAAGTATAAATGCTATTTAAAAGAAACTTTTGTTTTTTATGTAAAATAGTTAATACAGTATAAATTCTCTAATTCCTTTGCTTATGTCATGCGAACACTTAGAATTGAACGTGTTTATGTAAACAAAATAAATTACTTGCCTAATGTTCAACGTGTAATAAAAATAAAAAATAGTTTTATACTACCAGATGTACTTTTACTATACAAATTATGATTTAACATAACAACGGTTGTAAAAAAAACTTGAAAGTTTGAAATTGGTATTATAATTAATTTTGAAGTTTCATATTATTACACAACAATAGAAGGAAATAAATAATTTTATTTATATTCGTATGTATTATAACAATTAACATTGCTGATAAATTACATAATATTCAAATGCCATGTTATTTTTATTATTGGTTATAATTGCAACGTTCGTTACACATACATTTTCATAAATAATAACCGTAAGTAGTAACAGTGACTTTTTTTTTTTATATTTAGCTTTGCAATAATAATAATGATTTATAACCGATTGTGTGCTCACTATACAGAACATACTTTATACCCTATGCTATTCTTTTTACGTTTATATATTTAATTTATTAAAAATATTCGATGAAGTAAAACTGTTCGAAAACCCATTTGTACTCGGATATTAATTTTATTAAAATATAGGCCTCAATATATATAATTTATTAAATAAGAAAATATGAGAAAATTCCTAATAATAAATGTATATGTTTGCCCTTTCAATGTTATTTGAGTGTATCTTTTGTTTTTTTTTTCACTTTGAAATCAACGACGGCCTCGGAACTGTTTTTCACAATGCTTCGAGGCATATCTTATGTATTATGTAAAATTGTTTACAAGTGCTGTGATATTATAACGCATGTAAATCTTAATTAAGATTAGGGTAGTTTTCGTATTGTAAAAAATAAATTGAATGAAAAATATTTTTGCACGGTGAGTACTCGAAATTAAAAAAGGGATTTTAACTAATTGTGCACAACATTTGTGAAACAATAGGTTATAATATTTTTTAAATATTTCCTAGCACTGCGAATTGTTTTCTTTAGTATACAATGAGTGGCTAAATTACTCCATATAATATATAGCTCAAATTAATGATAGAAAAAAAAAGAATTAACAATGTTTTTAAAATTAAAACTGCCCTATCAAAATAATTGATTCTGTCACATATACCGTTAGATAGTACGGTGCGAGTACTTCGTTTTGAGGTATATGCTAATCAACTGGTCACGAATATTCGAAGGGCGCGAAAAAACTAAACGTCGCTTCACGGTAAAAAAAAAAAAAGTGTACCAATAATCTGATCAATAAATCCTAGCAGTTCTTGTCTATTGGCTCATAAATATTATCTCGATTTTAATACTGTTATTAGGCGTAGTAGCGGTCGTTAAGTTGTAATAAAAACATCTCCCGATTTGACTGTAGACAAATACGAAATTGTATGACTTCATTGCGTTAATAAACGTATTTAAGGGGAAACAAATTATAATTTTATTTAATTAATTAATTTAATTTTACTATTCTCGTGGGAATTTCGCACAAAGAATTTCACTCGGTTACAAGTGTGTGTATGGCATGCGATGGCCAATCGGATAAAGGTAAATGGAGAGCAACGGGGAGGTCCACCAGGTTCCTTAATTATTTACATATTTTCTCTAATCTATATGACGCCAATGATCTCCTCGTTTGGACTGGATTGCACATCCGTCGGGACGATGATGAATAAATTGCACTAATGCAATTCCAGTTGAGCGTTTGCGTGTCCACGAGTGTATACAGCGTATTATATTGTATTGTAATGCGAAAAGAGAAAACTCGTGTGGAACGCATTACGTAAATCGTGTCGACGAAAAGCGTGCGGTAATACAATATACGAATAGATGACCGCCGTCGCTCGGGAATACATCGGTCATATCCATCCGTTTGGTGTTCGCGATAGCTTTTGAATTCGTCGTGTACGGGGACGAAGAAAGGCTGTTGCGAAGACCGAGAGTGCCTATCATATTATATAATAATATTTCTATGTGACGAAACGGTTTAGGCCAGCGGTGTTTAATCTTCCGTGGCTTCATGTGGATCCTTCTAAAAATAATAATTCAAGTCCAAAACCCCCCTCACCCGAGTTTATCAACAATACAATTAGTTGTTTCGACAGCTAATTTTATTGTGTACACTTCGATACCAGTCGCGCATAATGTTACTGATATAGGCTGTACGTAAGGGAAGCGTCATGTCAATGCTAATGGAGTGTGAAAGGTGGAAATATTGAATAAACGAGGTCCGGAGAAAAATGATTCTGTTATATTATGTTTTCTAGTTATTATTTTTGATGAAGCGTTACTACATTTTTCCAAACCTTGTGCAGTTCGATCATCGCATGTTTTCCGTGCGATCGTTGCCTTTTTATTTTAATTCAAATGTAATTATACTGTTATATTATTAGTATTAGGTACGTATCCGCACTGCTGTATGTGTATCCGAGACGGAATCGCGTGTACTCAGGGCCGAGAAAAATTAATGTTTTTCGTCTTGTGCGGATTTCACCGTTTGTTAAAAAATATTATTATTTCCAGACCGTTCCCCGACGCGCAACAATCGCAATATCAGCCTACTCCTTAACAGCCTACTCTGTTAACCATCGTTATTCACCGTGCTATTATTATTAAAATATTTTTTTTATAATTACAATAATTATCGTTATCATCGCGATGCACCCGCGTTGCCTTCTCATTAGTTCGGCCACAAAAATGTGCCGTAGCAGCACGGGTGAAAAGGTACGGTAAAAACGAAATAATGGCCGAATTTCCCGTAGCAATCGCATTCGGCCATCGCATCCGTTATGGTGTTATATTTTTTAATAATAATACTGCGATCACAGTAATCTCAAAATTCATCTCCGACACCATGCGTCGGTTACATAGAAAATAACTTAGTATAATAAACGATTTTTATGATAAAATCCTGTAAACGTCGTCTCGCGCGATATGTACAATGTTCATCTCATTCTTGTACTATCGTTATGATGTTGTTGTTATGCAACCCACACGCGACTAGTGCTTACTCCGTCACACAAGCGTATACATAACTAAATATATATATGTTACGAGCAAAGTAGACTATCGGGCAATGGTTTACGGCCCATATGAAGTAATGTTTGATTGTAGTGCAAAAATTGGATTAAAATCATTGGTACTTCTAATATCAATAATTAATAGATTAAAAACCGAAGAAGATTTAGAAGCTACATCCATGAATACTGGAAATCGATGTGAAGTTGATAAAACATTGATTAATGAAAAAATTTAAGAAGTAAAAATAGATTATAGAATAAATAAATAAAGAACTACCGTAAGAACAGTCAGGTGCAAATTTAAAAATGTAAGCGAATCAAATGAAAGAAGCATCTTAAAAGATCAAAAAGCATAAAAAAAAAAAAAATTTGTAAGGAAAAAGTTGGTGAAACCGTCAAAATCAAAATATCTGATGTAGATAGATCTTTGCAGTGACCGTCGTTGTATTTTCGGAACTATCCAATAAGGTAAAAACGAATTTTACTATACATTTATGTACAATACATATCATTTTAATATTTTTATCTATTATTTTATTTAGCGAACCACTGAAGAAAAGCTGGAACACACATATAGCCGTAACCGGTTTACTAAGTGTAAAAAAAAATTAGTTATTGTAAAGGATGTACGTGATCTAACAGTTACATTAAGAGAAGCAGCAAGAAAATATTGAAATTTTGGAGGACAGGGTTACAATAATTGTAATTGTATTAAAAAATTTTCAAATAACAAATTTTAATGTAAGGTGGTCAGGAATAAATATAACTCAAAATGTTATTGTTAAAGTAAAATAATGTTCAACTAATAAAATGTTTAACAAGATTAGTAATGTTTATAATTGCATAAAAAAAAAAACTTTTCATTTACATTGCTCGACCTAGACTGAGCAATTCTATACAGCCCGAGGCAAAGTATAGTTTTGTCTACATTGTCCATCATAATCCGGCAGTACCATAATGCTTGGGCAATGTTAACATTGCCCGATAATCCGTAACGTATTTGACGACGTCATATTATGAAGTAAATGAGATTCGCGTTCTATAGCATTCACACGTTCGATTCCCACGACTTAGGACACGCGTAAACGCAATGTTTTGTTTGATTTCAATTTTGTTTCAATTTATCGCGTACCGCGTAATATTATCGTACTGGAGTATGTACATATACTCTGTATACTCTGTTAATAAATCTGTAACAGCTTAACTTTGTTATAGTATTCGAGTAATAGGCGAAATCCGGGTGTCCCCGAGTCCGAGACGGTGTAATCTGATAATATAATTTCACGCAAATCCTATTTCGCACATCGCCGGATTTTTCGGTGAACGATAAACGGATCGCGAGATCATCTCACATTCATCTGCACGAGTGGCGAACTGATGTGTATCGTTTTTGTTTCCCGGTCATCGTCACTAGCCGCTATCCACTGGTAGGCCGCCCGGACGACCTGCTCATTATTTTTATTTTACTATTTCATATTATTATCCGAGTTGTGCGATACGAGTGTTTCCATTTTTATTCGACGGGTAAATTTTACATTTCGATCGATAGTGCATTTTTGAAAAATCTAAAATTGTGTATGCACGTATAATATAATGAGGTATTCTGTTTACTCTCAGTTCGAAAACAATGTTTTAATGTTAAAACTACACATCGGTAATCCTTTTCAAAATATGCCAACTACGCTACTACAGGTTTCGCAGGATTGCTCGAACTTGAAAGAAATATATTATAACACGCTGTGCAACGTATATTTATTATTAATGTACGATGACCGCGAAATCGTTATGTCTTACACTATTGATTTTCGTATCGGTACCGTCTGAATTGCGTCGTTGTTTGTTTGCAGCATTCAAATGTCGCATCTCGAGAACCTATCTAGTGGTCAAGCAGTATAATAATGTGTAGGAGTAGACAGAGAAAATGATATATCGGTGTACAATATCGTTCCGCTTGATATTAGGATATGTTCCGGTCTACGATTGTTCAGATTAAAAGGACCTCCGACTGACACGATATCGCTGTACCGTCGATTGTGTCCCGTTCTCTATCCGTAGTGTACAGGAAGTACGCAGATCCAGAGAGACCGAGATGGAGGGTTTGCAGAAAAACGGAAACGATTAGTTTTTTCGAATAATACTATATGTTCTTCTATCGTACGTAATTCGGTTTCGAGTTTATTGTTTGTACGACGTGTAATATTCAACAGTTTTTGTTTAATGGCAAAATCGGTAATTGTATTACGGTTCAAATGGCACCTCTTTTTTGTCTCGACCACGGTAACAACTACGAACCGTATTGTTGTAGCTACAACATATGCGGGGAATGGATTAATACCGACCGAAAATCTCAAAATGTCCTCTCTTAAAAATACTTTAATAAAAAGTAATATTCCTAATTAAAAAAAAATAATCTTATAAGATATTATTTTTAGGCCCATAAAAATCTTAATTGTTTTATAAAAAAATATATTTCTTGTTGTTATTTTTAATAGTATCTATTAAAGTAGTAATTAATATTCTTAATTTTTATTAATAGTTTGAGTCAATCTAAAAAAGACTCATCCAATTTTGAAAAAATTAAAATAAAAATATTTTATTCGTCATCTGTAGCATATTTATCAATTTATTTTATTGCGCTGTTTGACTGGTATATTATTTTAATAAATGTATGAATTTACATGAATATATATAAGTTTCTTCGTTAAAACTTAATAGTACCAAGAGTGAATATCACGATACAACCGTATAAGGATACCGCCACACACAATTCGAAATGTCTATGGCACACGGTATAATAACAAATTTTATTAGATACTCGTAATTTATTTGATAAGTTTAGGGAAAATTTCTACATTTTGAAAAATTTGTAATAATATTTGTATTATACACTACAAGAATATCATTTAGTGTTTTATGTAACGTAATAAATATTGTTATATAATGATTATATATTTAAAGATTCGATACCACGTGCGAGCTAAACAAATCATAGCCAAAAGCAATATTTGGCTGAATAATAAAGAACTATATTATTTATGATAATTATATTTTTTAATTTTCGTTGTGGAATGATTTACGACATATACCGAACGTTGTAATAATAATACATATTTTCTAATGTGTCACAACGTATTTCGCCGGTAGACTGCAGTTAACATTAATTGCGTTGCACCAGCGAAATATCTAATATAAAATTATTGTATTGACATATTATTGTACTGAATTTGAGATGGTTTTTACGTGCCTTTCATAAATATTGCGATGTGACGCATTCGATACGAGTGTATGGCGTGGCGCGTACGTATTGCTGCGGTATTTTCGAAAGTCCTAGTGCAAAAACCGATTGATTAATAGCGGACGATAACAAAGCACCTAATGTCGTTTTAATTTATAATTTTGGTATCCGCGTTACACGAACAAACCGAATTACAACAACTACGTTATACCGGTGTGATCGGTTTTATTTATTATTTAAAATATGCTATGTTTGCCGAGAAGAAAGATATTGCGTTTTAAATGTACGTACTAGCTACGTTGTCGTAACGTGGCAGATGGTTAAGCAACTCAAAAAAAAAAAGGTCGCTCGTACGGAAACGAATAAGTCTTATATACGGCTTTACCTTGCACCATTGATTCAAAGAGGACACAGTTGCGAATACAATACGTCGTAAATGCGCTTTTCATGTGCTCCGAGACAACAGGAAGTACTTATAATATAGTCGTATGTATTATTATGCATATATAGTTAAACGATTAAAAAGAAACATTGTAGTTCGCACTTTTTGCTCGGCTTTGAACTCGATACGCAATCAACAAAGCGATATTCGATTATTCACCGCTCATTGAACTTCAACACGGTAATTAATTCTCAGGAGTTCAATTATATTCAGTGAATTAAATATTATTACACAATCGACAAACCTACGAGTGAAAAATCCCTTTGAAAAAAAAATAATAATAATAATTAAAATACGACAGTAAGTCGGACATGTTGCAAAATCATATAATTTTATAATTAAAAAAACTGTAATAATTTCATGTACAAAACATATTTTACTACGATATATCTATTATGTACTACGCTCCCGTGGATTTTTGTAAGTTACCGAAATTTCTGCAAAAATAACAATTATTTAATTAATGAGTATTTCAAATGAACACTTTATTGCGTAGTATGGATTGTTTTCAAAGTACGCGGAGAACGAGTACAAAACAATCGCGCACATGTTACATAATATTCGCAACATAATTGTAATAGTTTTTGTCCACTTATTGAGTGCAAATGGATCATAATGTCAAATTATAAATTACGCCATTGCCGTGTTAATTGTCCATTCCCGTTGCGTTTAGTTCACACATTATGTAAACCAGAAAATGTACGGTCTTGCAATAATCATATGGATATTGAACGAAACACATATTGTATCTGATCTGAAATGTGTACGATTGCCTGTAAAATATCGCGTTATCCATGTTTTCTGGTCAACGGTTTCTATTTTCTACATTTTCGACAATGTACACTTTGTTATGCTGATAAAAAATATTTGTTTAATTGTGTCACGGTACAAAAATAAGACATCGGAAAAATCCCACCGGCACGAGCTTTTGTTATATTTTTATTTTCGTTAGATTGATATCATTGTAATGGCCGTCTGGGTTTCTCGGCAAAATTAATTTTCCACCTTAGATGCGTGTGGCACGGAGAAGACAACGTCGCTCTTTCTCTCTCTCTCTGATTAGCGTCTAGTGTATGAACCGTCAAATTTAAATGGTTATTAAACAAGGCAATCGTGGCAGCTCGGAGGATCGTGTTATCACTTAATCTTTTTTTTCATCTTTTATCACTATCTACCTGATAACTCATCATTCGATACAAATATATGTACAACGAACACTATAAAAAAAATATTAAAAAAATATATATATATATAATATTATTCAGCATAAAGCAAATATTAACATTCTATAAACTATAACATTTTCAAAGTTTATTGACTTATTTTGACTATATTTGTTGGGTAAAAAAGCTTGAATATTTCTTACTAAGCTTCTGTTATATTGTTACAATATCAGTTGAAAAATATTAAAAATACATGGGCACGATTTTTTTTTTATAAGCCTTTAAAATTTGAATTTTAACAAAATTTATCAAAATTTCGAAAATTATCAACCATTGTACTTAAAAAATTATTAAATGTTCAGTTCTTATAATCAAAGATTGAAAATTTAAAACAAAGATTCTCATAAGTAGTTCATACTGTAACCAAAAAATCTAAAAATATATGAACACAGTTATTCTTTACAGACATTTTAAATTCAAATTTGGTCAAAATTGCATATTAAAACCAAGAATAATGATTTTAGTTATTTTATTCTCCTATCCTTTTCAACATCTTCATAGCCGATCAACCCACTTCTCCCTACACGTTCGTTGCTGAATACGCCGATGATAAAGCTATCCTTTCAACTCACGAAAATCCTATCATTGCCTCTATGCAACTTCAATCTCATCTCTCTCGTTTGGAATCCTGGTGTCAAAATTGGAAAGTCAAAATAAACGAAACCAAATCCTGCCACATCACTTTTACCCTTAAACATCAAATTTGCCCCCAAATTTCTTTCAACAACATCACAATTCCAACCTCTCCAAACACAAAATACCTTGGTATATATTTTGACCAAAAACTAAACTGGGCCCATCATACTAATAACATCAAAATTAAACTAAACTCTCGTCTTCGTTCTCTTATTTTTTTTTTTTTAACGCTAAATCAAAACTTACACTTCACACTAAACTAAACATATACAAAACTCTCCTTAAACCCATATGGATGTACGGTATCCAAATATGGGGCTCTGCAAAAAAGTCACATATAAACAAAATTCAAATAACCCAAAATAAATTGTTTCGTTTAATAACAAAGGCTCCTTTCTATGTATCCAACCAAACCTTACACTCAGACCTTAAAATGAACACTGTTTTCGAAACCGCTACCAAATCATACACTCGTTACCACAACTCTCTTTTCGACCATCCTAACATCCTAGCTAAAAATCTAACCAATCCAATGCCTGGTAACCCTCCCAAAAGATTGAAAAGAAAATGGTGCCGCGACCTACTTCAATAATTTAACCTTATGACTCTGACCTGGAGTGTCGCCAGTGGGCGGCTTCTCCTTTCATGTTTTCTGACTGTAACCTTAATTGTTAACACTTAAGCTTATTATACACAATTTGTATAGATTGTTTAAATTCAAATAAAGAACAAAAAAAAAAAAAAAGTTATTTTATTGTAATTTAAAAATATTATTCATGGATATATGAAACTTTTAGAGTATATTGTTATATTTTAAACACACAATGACTTTTTCAAATGTTATTTTTTTTGGCAACTACCTGCTGTAGTAGTTACTAATGCTTAATACCAAAATTAATTACTTTAGTCACAATAATATCATAAAATATGCCTACCTATAGTAATATTATAGGTTGACATATAGTCTTCGCTCAGAATCATTTTTTGTGTACAATGATATTAAATCATTGAATTCAAATTTAATATCATCCATTACAATAACCCACTTGTAACCTATTGTACAGCAAAGTGACATCCACTTGCCCACCTTTATAATTTTTCTATTTTATATAAAACCTGTATTTTTTGTAAAATCATTATTTATTTTACCTACTAGATATTTCATCTTTTAAATTAACTACTGCATGGGGGGCAGTTCGCTTAATACAGTTGTTATATATATGTCAAACACTATATTCAAACTAAATCATAATATATTTTAAAGATGTTAAAAAAATATATAAATTTAATACAATAAGAATAAACTATCCATAATAAAACTAACTTTTTTGAATGAATGTGAACTATAAAAAAATATTGGCTTACCAATTTACCATTGGCAAACATTAAAAGTTTGTGAAAATTGGAGATGTTGAAATGTTATTAATAATATACATAACAAATGTAATAAATTATAAAACAATACTTGAAAACTTGTCTAAATGAGTGATTTTTATTGTGTACTTCAGTAGTCAGTTATATAGTGATAAGAGATGAAAAAAGATTTAGTGATAACACGATCCTCCGAGCTGCCGCGATTGCCTTGTGTTATTAACGTTTTGTTTTCTATAGATTCGTCAACAATCGCAACACGTATTACTTTAATCTGATTATTTCGCCCGAAATAGTTGCGTAAAATCCATTTAAACGCGAATCGATTACGTTAAGTCTTGAAACCCCGTAAACACGATCTCTCGAAATGTTTGAAAACCGCCACTGGGGTTCTCGATGTACATCAACGTGGAACTGCGGAAAAATCGAATTATATATCATCGGTTGGGCGGGACGCAATTTCGTCTTGTGCTCGACGTCGACAAAGCGCAATTAATATATTAGTGTTTCGGAATCGTTAGCGTTTCGACGAGGTGTTAACGTGTAATCAACTGCACGCGAAATCTTTAATCGTTTTTCCGCTTCGCGGGACAATCGCAACCGAGAAAACGTCGTTGAAATATATACGCAATATTCCTTACCCCGGTGCAAGTGTTCCTGGTGCAATAAACGCGTTGACGTACAGAGAGACCTAGCGCCAAATCTTTCGGCGTGTCCGGGTGTGTTGTTTCGAGGGTTTTTTTCACCGAGCTAGGGGACCGCGGAGGGCGTTCGACTACTTTGTTGGAACTGTCCCGACGATATTTTAGATAGACAGTTTTTCGCAGTCGATGTAGCCCACTCGGACGGTAATAAATTGTGACAAAAGGAAACACGAAAGAGCACAACTGCGAGACATTCCGAGTACGTGTAATGTAGAGAACAGGGAAGTATGACTACGTAGTATTGTAACGGTTTCGATTGCGGACCATTTACAATACTTCATCGATTACATAAACACAAGCGTATTAATATATGCACTGGAAATCGGTTGTAACAATGTCGGCTTAAAGTGTTATGACAACATTTCGCTTATGACAGTTAACTGCGAATTTAATGAATAGTCCTGGCGGAATCTCTATGTTTTACTCTCATCACGCCATAATCGCGAGTTGGAATAAAATATTGCATTGTAAAAACGAGTTTCAAGATTCTGCCGTAAATTTATTATCGGTCATAAAACTTATAGTACTAATTTTATAGATACAGTTTGATTTCAGTTATTAGAGACATACAGTAGTATATTACGTACATTATTCAGTTTAGTAATTGATGTGCGATTAGTATTGTATAATTTCATAATGTATATGAATAAATTATAAATATATATAAGTCGTTCGGTTCTAGGACATTTCGGCAACAAACCATTTCGTATACATGTAATAATATACATAAAATTTAGAATTTTATCTCGAAATCATCTACATTCATCCATATACGAATTGAATACTTCTTTTTATGTCGGCATTGTCAAAATCATCTAATACCGTCAACACTAATATTATCCAAGACATACATGAGACCATTATATGAAAAAATTTCTTTATTTTTATTTGTCTTAAGACTTATTTTACAGAACATTTTGAAATAAAAAGTTTAAAAATAAAAAGTTCGAATGATAATCATGATGTAATAATAGATAATATTCGATGGTTCAAGATTTATTTTAATACAATTTTATAAACGACCGTTTATAAGACACATCATACATGTTTACAGCCAATAATAGATAAATATCGGTACATAGTTGTATCTTATTATTTACCTGGTAAAATTTTACCTCTCGTTTTCAAATTATTCGCCATACTCGATGTAGACGGCTGCACATTTAACCACGGTCCTCTGATTGTGATATAGTTGGTATATAGTGTTTGAGGAAGGGGATGAGATGGTTAAGAATTAACGATTCAAAGGGTCAATGTTAAGGACTTGGTGGCGCCGAAATCTGGGACAAAGTACCCGTAAGACAACTGAAAATATATGACAACAGCCTTTGTCTTCCGGCCATTATTAACTGTTATAACTGTTGCGTATTGTGACCCGGTATGTTTTTTCAAAAGAGTGGTCTGAACTCGGAATACGGTTCAGTGACATTGAATTCAGCGTGGTTGTTTCAGAAGAGGGCACTGATTTCAACGATTTGGCATCGATTAGGCACTGCGTCAATTAAGTTATTTTGTTATTGTTATTAGACCGCACTTATTCTTCGTATAAATCTTATATGAGAGTGAGAAATAGAGTAAAATAGAGTGACTATTCGGCATATGGGTTGTCGTCAAATGAAACAAATTTTTGATGCGTCAAATTGTTTGTTCTAGAGCGAATATCATGTACATTTTAAACCGTTACATTATTGTTTATTACGTTTTGAGAGTTATCAAACTTTCTTTAACCCAATGATTTTGCACGTACACATTTGAACATACCTATATATATATCATCATCGTAACCAATGCATTCAAAAAAGCAAATTTTTTTTTTACCTAAAATACATTATTGCCTAAAAGTGCTCATTAATAATAAATTATAAAATACAGTACTGTATGTATAATAGTAAAATTAAATAGTAAATATCTAAATTAGTTTTAAAAAATAAAAAATCATGTAATAATACACTTATGGGTATTAACACGTTGATTGAGAAACTATACAACTACAATTA
Source organism: Sipha flava (assembly GCF_003268045.1). Taxonomy (NCBI): domain Eukaryota; kingdom Metazoa; phylum Arthropoda; class Insecta; order Hemiptera; family Aphididae; genus Sipha; species Sipha flava. Next base: position 2,063,796 of record NW_020273630.1, on the reverse strand, counting down.
CACCTTCATGCTTTTTTAAACTATTATTTTAAAAGGAAATACAATTTATTAAAGAGGCATTTTTTGATCTATTTCGGGTAACGGTCTTTGTAATGCGATCGTTATTATTTTGCTCATGTTAACATGATAATATTGATAATTTTTACTGCATTATTCGTAGTTGTTGAAAAATGCACAAACACATTTAAACGTATTTCTAACGTCGTTAATTATTATTATACTACTTTTCGCGTCGTTTATGTAACACTTAAATATACTTATTAATTACAAGTAATATAAGTTACGCAACCAAGTGGAATGTTTTGGTATGTAAACATATCATAATATGTTACGTTTCCTTTTCTCACCCCTTTTCTGGTGATCGTCAATTGCTGTTTTTCTCCTATTTTTTTAACCGCAACATGCACCTCCTCTAAAATATCCTGTAGTCGCAGAGCGGTCGATCGTACAGACACTATTACGGTCGGCTAAATATGTTCGCTTTTGCAGGAACTGCGTAACATTTAAGATCCGGGACCTTAGATAAAACGGAAATTGCATTTGGTTTTGTTACGATTAAATTATTCTACTCGACAAGCCTATAAGTCTGAAACGGAATATACTTCTGGTCTCGTGTGACCCCGTCCTTAACCATTTTCGACGATATAAGAAAATCACGACCTATTTTTTTTTCGGAAAACTCATCAAACATATTATATTGTATTTGGATACGCGTCGTTAGGCCAATGGGTTGAATTCTTCGTAGATCTCGTACAGTAGTATAATACAGATTAGAAATAACACAAACCATGCATTCATTTGGTTATATTATATTTCCTACACAATTCAACATAGATATAAACATGTACAAAAACTTATGTCCATTTGTTAAATTATTATATTGTAAAGATACAATAACCGCAAAGACTTGAGGAGAACTATAAAAGACTAGCTTGTTGATTTATTACCAGTAAGAAATGTATTTGTATAGTTTTGTTATAATGATATTGTAAAATAACAGTTTATAATAGTTTTATAATCGACAATGTGTGTGTGCGCGTGTATAATAATATGTGTCATAATGGATGATTGTAATAAAATGGACGTTCGTGGGAATTGAATTGCACACAATAATATAATAATACAAATTATTTTAATACGTAGCTGCTACCGTAATAATAATAAATATATGTGCAGTACATCGTTCTATATAATCGTCGAGTTTGTAACACTTTTAATTTTTTCGAACGTCCAAAGAACTGTTAACAAATCCAAAGAAGACGATTAAAAGCGAAACATGTAAACAAACGCGTTATATTATATTTATCAGTTGTACATACACATACATATGCATGTAAATAATAATGTGTCCGTTCCAGTTCTTGTCGATTTTTCGACGTGTATTCTTATTTTTCTCTCTTAAAATCGCGTCATGGTCGGCCTGCTGTGTTTGAGACAATACTTTATCAAACGTAACAACAAGTTTCGTGTTCGTTTTTCCTTTCACTAGGATCTTCAAAAATTATGTGTCTCCTATTGTTCGACGGGCGAACATACGCACGTCAGACTAAAAGGAAATTGCATGATATTACACGGATTTTCTTCTATTCATTTTATTTATCTTGAATGTGTATGTGCGTGTATATATTTATAATATTATATCGATAGTCAAATAAAAATCACATGTGTTTCTTCGATTTTTATTTTTACGTAAGAGACTGATACATTTTTTGTACTAATCGATTTTGTGTAACTCGGCATTACTACAGAAATTTCAACTAGTACGGGAAACGGTCAAATAATGCGAGGTTTTGATTTTCAATATTGATTTGTATTTTTATTATTTAGAACTATCATCTTTGACCGAAAGTCAGAAATTGAATTAAATAATGTAATAATATAACTGTCTGGATGTAACTAATCAGTATTTAGTGCTTACACACGATAAGACTAGCAGCGGTCTAAAAGATAAAAAAAAATGAAGCATTGTTTCTAGATGATTAAAAATACTTTCTCGGGGAATGATAAATTCTGAAAATATTTACGAATCCTTTTAGCGTAACGAGTCTTGCACACGTTTCGTAATATTTCTTAATAAATGCTATTTCAAAAATTTATTTTTATGTTCAGTACAATACGTACATTTAAATATTTTTATCTTGATAGATATATATATATTTTTTTAGGAATTTCCATGACTCTATTACAATCTACAGGGTGATTAAACGTTCAGTCATATACAGAAAGTTCGTGTTGGTACCTTTACATCACGCAATACAGACACCATATTGTTTATATGTGTTTATATAAAAACTGTTTTGTGGCTCTATTTATTCAAACCATGCTGAAAAAAGCTCTGTTTTGTCCCACCTAACATCACACATATCATTTTTCGTCAATTTCTGTGAGAGAAACTTAATCGTTTGCCAAATGCAAGCGAATAATAATGTATTAAAATTCTATACGACTTGATACAAATGTATTACGAATATTAAAAGGAAATTTTATATGTACATAATATATTTTAAGTAGAAATTATAGAAATTTTCTGAATAATTTACGTTTTTGCATAGTGACGTTTGTATTATAAAAATTGTTTTCCAAATCAAACCTTCAAAAAAAAATTAATGTTTTTTAAATCGTTCTTTAACGATTATTATAATATACATGGATGAAAGATATTTCTATAATGTGAATAATCCATCCTAGTGTCTGAAAAAAAAAAGATTTACTAGTTTATTTTCTCTTTCCTAATTGTTTTGAACTTTTGACGTATGTTTCAACGTTCAATAGCTAACTTAATAGAAACTCATAGAGTTCTACGATTGTTTAATGAGCTAAATTAATATTAAGATTATTCACGGTTTTAAAACGAATTTTATAAATTATTAAATATACTAAAATATACTATAACACAATATTTTATAAATATAAATTTCATTTTCCACTCACTCATACACTGATCGCCTTATAGCCAAAGCTACCTAAACAATCCATTTGCCATTTTGAGGAATAGTTCTTATTTGTTACTACTGTGTATAGTAGTGAATGATTCTTTACCTTTTTAAGGGTAGAAACAGTTTTGGGCTCCACGCTAGATGTAAAACATTTTTAAATTTCTTGTTGCCTTGAAAATATTTTATTTTGTTTAATATGTTGATTTTAATAATTACCTATAAAGGTGTTTGTAACCTAATATAAATAAAAAGAAATATCATTAGAATATATGAAAATTGTACACTTTTTTCTACCTATTTTTTTTTTTTTTTTTAATCGGAATATTACTTGCTGTATTCTAAAATAGTAAAATATTTCCTCAGTGAGAAAGACAATTCAGTTAGTATAGAATATAATATATAACGCAGTACCTTGATACATGTATATTATGTAACGCAAATCGATGTACCTATTGTATATTAATTTAATAGTATTAATATTTAAATATTCTTATAAAGTTAATTAACATAATTTTATAATAATTATAGCACTACAAAAAACATAATTATACGATTTAACATAAATTATTAGCTTTTTGTTGCCAATACATGTAGGTTGAAAAATATTAATATTTTAATTTTACAATACCAATATTTTGTGTGTAGGATTTTATTATGTTTATAAGTAATTTATATTTATAAAATAATTATGTTTACGTTACATTATAATTTTATATAGTGTTTTTTGTGATTTAAAAAATGGATTAGCAATATTATTTTTAGCTTAAAACTAAATAATATGTCTGCTTTCTCTTTTATTTAATCATTTTTGACATTTTAATAAAATACATTTTCAAACATAGTTACTAGAAGAAATTATTTCATCATTATTATTTGTATACTTATCTAATGTTTAATTTAAAAATAATTTAATATATTTATAATACATTTATATATCGCGACCGAGTGTTTGTTTTTCATCGTAGAACTTGTATAATCTTTATATACATTTTGTACACATATATTGAATACCTATATTTTATAGTTATGTAATTTTTTCATCACGTAATAAATATATTTTTTTTACTTTTTTTATTAAAACATGAAATTAGATTAAAAAATAAATACAAACGCTTACTTAATGCATTTTTAAGTTATTTACAATATTTTTAAAATTTTTATTTAATACAAAAAAAAAATACTGAAAGATCTAAAAGCGTTATCAACAAAGCACCACGTATTTAATTTTTGATATCAGTCCAGTAGTAGGGTTTAAAGATAATCATTTTATCGGAGGTATAGTATGTAAAAATTCGGAATAGAAAATTAACAATAATTTCATCACAAAACCATTGGCTTCAAACCTAACCTTGCGAACAAAAAATAAAAATAAAAAATACAAAAAAATTGAGTATAACTGATATTAAAATATTTGGTTTTTTATTGAAATATACAGTGAATATTATAAGACAAATAATTGGTCATACTTATTTCATATAAATATAATTTTTTGTATCTATTCAATTTTAATTCAGTTATTGTTATGGACCATAAAAATATTAAATCAATAAATCAATACGTATATTCTAAGAATGAACTACGTGTTTGAATAAAAAAAGAAAAATAGAAATTTATAAATTCGAAGAATTTTTTTGTATTGTGTTTTAATATAATTTTCAATGCTATCAAGAACATTCAATGTTTTCGAAAACATAGACCCACTGAATATGTATAAGCTGCGTGACTTGTAATTTTAGATATACTATTTATAGAAATGGAAATAAAAAATTATAATAATGTGGAAAAATTCAGAAATATTTCTTCGCGTGCAAATCGGAACGTAATTTTTTACGGTTTACGATCGGTTTCAGTGTTATATTTTGTCATCGTAAATCATCAGTATCATGGTGACTGTATGATTTATCATAATTTAACTAAACCCATCCCGGTGTCGATGTCGATTTCTACGTATATTTCATAGGCCTATAAACAATAGGTATGTGTCAACATTGTGTTTGTGTTATTATATTGTTTCAGGAGAAATGTATGTATGCGTGAATGCAAATAATAACATTTAAAAACAGTTACTGATAATGTTAATTTAAACGTGCTTAGATTTGATATGCTTGATAGAATATTGCAATTTGCTTTGTAAGTTTGCGACTTATAAAATACTTCTTCGATACTCATTGTAATAGTGTGCGATGGATCTCTGAGAAGACAATGCTGAATAATTATACTGTCCATCTAATTTTTGCTCACAATAAATCTAGATGATACTAGCAGATTATTGACACGGTAAAAGTGATTGACTAGAAAGTATCATAATCTTATCAAGACTATTGATCCGAAATTGAATATTACCCTTAATACATTATTGACGATTTGGAAATTCGAAATGTCATTTCCTACATTGGTACACGTGTAAGTATTTGTAAATATTATCAAATAATTATTAAACGATTCAGTGTTGTATACCATTTTATGTTACTACTACTACTACTACTACTATTGCTCATACTGATATTACTAATACAGCTATCACTGTACACACAAAGCCGAAACACAATAATCAAATTCAATTATAATTGCGATACTGCAAAAAAAAAAAAAAACGAATGAAAATAAAGCGCAATATTGCTTGTTGTTACAAGAGAAATTTTGCTGTTATATTCAACTGTCGGCGATATACCGTATCAAGGCGAACATGACAGGCGAGGAAACTTATTTATACTATGTAATGTATGTATATAACAATGTGTTATAGTCCGCAGATTTGATAGTTCGTACACTGAATGTTATATACATTTATATATATTTAATACAACACTTTTGTAATCTATCATTACAGATGTGAACTCATATACTTCTACGATTTATTGAGATTTATTGTTACTTGACATTATTATATCACATACGTATATAAACAACACGTTTTTGCGCTTACTGCGTATATCAATATACAATGCACATGCGATCGTACAGAGTGAAAACTCTGTATACAATATAAAAGCCTGCATGTACATATTATTCTAATAGGCAACGAAGCAACTGTTCGCGTCGTGGCGGGAGAATTTCAACGAATCAGCTATGCATTTTGTATGGATGTTGATTTTTAAACGTTTAACGTGTGTGCATCACTCGTCTGCAGTGGCGAATGCTGACTCTGATGTATGATCATGCTCATTTATCATAATGTTTTATAATTATATTTAATTAATAATTAATAAATAATACAAACATTTGTATTAATTTATTAATAAGACTTTAATTTAATATATATATATATATATATATATATATATGTACAACAACATTTACTTAAATAATATTTAACCAACTAAACAATATTAAAAAATAGTACAATAAAACAAAATGAAGAAAAATTGTCATATACTCGTACATGTAAATTTTATAAATTACGACATTGACGAAGCGCAACAGAATGAGCATGCCCTGGGTATTCTTAAGCATGCCTGGAGAATTCGCCACTGCTCATCTCGTTTTTCCATATCCCTCTGAACCAAATAATATTATTGTATTATTAAAATTTTAAATTCAGTATTGTCTTATTGTACCTACTTCTTTATAAAGTTATTTGCTGGGCTAACCAGGCTATTGATTTATTTTATCATATGTATTTATTTATTTGGTTTTTTTTTTTTTTAGTTATTTTAATTATATATTTATTGTACCACTATGGACAACTAAAATTAGTATTTATCAATTTTATTATATTCTTGTTGTAATTAAAAAAAAAAAAAATACATTTATGTCACTACTGCGACTGGTCCCTCAGTGCCATCGTTGTCGCCCAAACAGCACTCTTAAAAATTGTGTTCTGTAAGATATGTCACATGTACATATACTATTCTAAAGTATTTATCGCATTGTAGGTGTGAATAAGTGGCTAGAGCGAGCTAGAAATCTAGCTAAAATCAAAGATTTCCTTGTTGTAACACATAATATCAGATTAATTATGTTTAATAATAAAATAATTTATAAATTAACTCGATGCTTTTAATCCTTTAGGTTTATTTTTTTTTTTATAAAATTTTTGCTCTAATCGCTCTCTTGAGCTGGTCCTTTGAAGAGCGTTTTAATGGAGTTTCATTATAGTTGCGGGGTAGAGAAGTGTCTGTTAACAAAACAGTACTACAATAACACGCGGATGTATGTTTTATAAACGGCACATCGAAACCCTTGTTATACGTCGGTGTACAAGTAACGATATCGCCCGAATCGAAATTTCGAAAAACGGAACCGACTCGGCCCACGGTTTTCTTACGACTCGACGAATCGCCCGTGTCTCGAAGCGGCCTGTCCGAAGACAGGATGCCGGACATACGTGCGCTTGGGTGGGCGCACCCGGGCAACATCCGACGTCGACCGTTTGTGTCGCTCGTACAATATATAACAAACGGTCATATCGTGCTTATGTTGCGAAAACCGCGGCGTGAGAACTTTTATTGTTTACGCGCGAACAGACGAACAGAACAACAGTAACAGTAACGATAATTACATTACGGACATCTCCGGGCCAACGCACGGGTATAAAAATGATATGTTCGTTTTCTGCGATTGGGCAACATTTTCGTACGGACGCGTCTCGGTCATGGCTCGGTCGACGCTCGCTGTGACATAATGACGCGTGTGCTACACGTATAATGATAATACGCAAAGAAGATGGACGGGGGGAAAAAAATGTAAAGCGGTCCTTATAAAACGTCGCACACGTAATGTTTGTAACGATAACGTCCCGTGGACGCGCGCGTGTTCGACGCGCTGTAAAATATTACGCGTACACTGCCGCGCGCGCTCGTTCGGAAAACGAAAGAAAAAACCGACCCATTGTGTTTGTCCGACGAACCGCGGCCGTGCGAAATCGCGTGTGCCCCGTCGCTGCCGACTGTCGGTGCGCGCCCAAAACGTACCGGATTATCGCACGCACAGGATTAGCGTGAAACTTTTCGCGTTCTCCGTCCGAACGTGTTCTCGATAACTGTTAAACGATATCGCTGACGGTTGTTTGACCGTCGGCATTTTCGTGCGTCGAATGCACCCCGTACACACACACACACACACATGTTTATTCGTTCAAATCGCACGGGGTGTGAACCTCAGGGGTTAAAATCGTAACGGTATCATCATTTCGACCGAACCACGTGTTGTATTTGCGTCTAAACCGCATCTTAAACGTTTTCATCGTAAGAATCGAAAACGCGATATTATGCGCTCGTCGCAGGCACGTTAACCTGAGTGACCAAGCTTTTCTCCCGAATCGAATGCGCGTTTACAACCGATAGTAATTATTTACTTCGTTTCCGGATGGATGCGATTTTGCAACGATGACCTAATACGAACAATGCTCACCAGAGATATACCGCGGTTAGGTTTTGTCAGCGAACGTAACGCGCTATTATGCGACAAAAGAACTCGCCGACGTAACACTATATTATAGTGTATATACCATGTATACAGTGTAATATGATACCACGTGTGTGTGTGCTCATAGGCTGTAGAGACGACCGAGTGGTTAGAGAGTGGATCTAATGGCGTCTGCGTTTGTTTGGCCGACGACGCCACCCGGTTAGTTGCTCGGCGAGTTTAAACGACGGGAAATCCTGTCGATTGTTATCAGTGAACGTCACGCACGTCTCTACGGTCCTTCGCCGAGTCGCACTCCTTTGTATCAATCGACTTTTCTCCCTTAATCTTTAACCATGCCCCTTTGCCGACCACATACACAAATATGCCACTCTGTCCTTCCGGATACTAGTTAACTAGGGCGCGCGTGTACGTCTACAATATTACCATCGGATGTCTAGTCAGTGGTGTGAAGGATTTGGATTTTTTTTTTGGTCGGTCTTTAGTTTATACATTTCAAACCGTTCTTTCAAAGTCCGAAACGTGATAAAACGTATGCATAATCATATAAGAATATCGGTTTTATAATTATTATAAGTTTCTATTTTATTTTTATTGTTTGTTTTATCAACGTTTAAGTATCGATCGGAATTGATAAAAAAAAAAAAAAAAAAAAAAAATGCCACCTTATCATGTGATATTAATAAATTCAAATTGAATAAGTTATTTAAGTAAATTACGTTTTAAAATATTATCAAACATTGACTGAATTTCATACATATATTATATTCATATTTATATATTTTTTAGTGTGATATAAATGATAAATAACATTCATTTAAAGAAAAAAAGGCCAGGGGTAACTGCCCCATTCCCCCTTCCACTGAAGAAACCCCTAGTGTGGCCGCTCTATCTTGTGCACCTATTACATAGGTTACATACTTTGTTTAATATATTACATGTACGCACTGCAAATGATACTGTTATGAGAAATTCGAAAAATAGTCTTTTTAAGCCATCCATTAAATTAGTCATCTAAAAAGTTGATATTTAAGTATATTGTTGGAACGAATTATTGTTTTTTAAGAAGTATGTATTTTTAGTAAAAATACAATATTTAATACATCAACGTGTCCATATCACCCAGAGAAAAGTAATTATAATCAAAGAAATATTTCAGTTTATTTAAATTCCAAATAAAACGGTTGACTTTCTATTGATCCATTCACGAGCATTTCCTACTGTAATGTAATAAGATGAAATTACACAACACTATTCATCCTTTATAAATTAAAACACAAAACTTTCGTTTTGAAACAATGTAAATTTGTTGGTTTCCGGATACAGAGATCAAGAAATCATGATATTTAGTATTGTCGCTCTTTGCATCTGAATTCAATAATCGTATAATATATTACATCATTGTAATAGTTTTTTATGTGTGCTTAATATGTAATAAAGTACGGTAAAATATTTTAATTGTGTCAAACCAATCGACTTTTGTCTTAGCGCATCTATTAAGCATTTTTTTCGTTACTGTTTTTCACGTACCCGGATTGCCACGTAGCATTTAGCTACAATTACAATGTAGCTACATTTTACTAAACATCATTGTACCCGTCTCGGGTAAAAGACGAATGATCGAAGTGGCTGTCGACGGTAACGCGTGAGCCACGTGTATGTTAATATTCGTAATACTTACGTAGATTACACGCTGTTGGACTGTATCATAAGTCGAATATTATTACGACGAATATTATTATGCAGTGTCGTAACATTTTGGCGAAATGGTCGGTTGCTAAGAGCAAAAAAAAGTGAGGAGGAGCATTTGATTTGAGTTGAAATCGGGGGTTTTTCATATGTATATAAAATAAGTGTCAAATAAAAAATTCACCAAGGGCGCCACGGATGTTGGTGTGACATTGCTCGAACGTCGGTTAACGACTTGTTTACTCGAAATCGCTGAAATTCAGAAATATTATTTATACGGTCGGATGGATTGAAACGTCCGTGTTTAACCGTTTGTTCGCGTTGCGTCAAGTCACCAATGCACCGGAACATGGGGGCGACTAGTAAACAAAAACTATTTGAAAACGTTCGGTAAAATAATTCAACTGTTCACAAACGTTCAATGTAGTTATTTTTTATTAAATTATTGTATGTGTTACAAAAGTTCATATTTATTTCGTACGCAGACGGTATCATAACAGTATTATAAATATTCGTCGGATTTATATAAAAAGCACCGAAAACGAATAACCAAATACAGTATGATTTTGTATAAAGCCTTTTCGAAAATATAAAACGTTTTCAATTGTCACGCCAAAACGTATTGAAAATAATTTAACGTTTTTACGACCCCGTACTTCAATTAAGTTAGATTCATTTTAATCAGTTAGTAGCGGGCAATTTAAAATGTCAATGATTTAAATATTATTATTATGTCACGCAAAATTCATATTTATTCATTAGTATAAAAAAAAAAATGTGCAAGCAACCCCATCATTTAAAAAAATTAATTCAGTATTGTCAAAAATTAACTAAAAGTTTAAAGTATTACAGCTTAATAGAAGCACTGAAGGTAAATGCACTAATTGTAATTGGAAATGTCTGAATACTATATGTGATTGTTCTTTTGAGTTTTATTTGTCCAGACACTAATTAAATATAATTGTTAAAAGTTCTCGCTGGGAATTTGTATCGTCTGAACATGTATAAAGGAACGTTTTATTAATGTTGCTATAGATTAATATATTTGTTCAGTGGCGTAGCCAGAATTTTTAAATGGGGGGGGGGGGCTAACCACTTTTTTTGGATAAGTAAGGTAAGAGAGGATATGAGAATTCACTCTTAACCCCCCCCCCCCACCATCTACAACCAAGTTTCTAAACGTGATTCAAGCATTTTAGTATAGTTTTAAAAATATTTATTAATATATAATTTATAATAATAATAATAATTTTGGTTTCAGTGTTCAGTCACTTGATCCATTCTGACAGCTGCATTCTCTTAGGCGAATTTCTGGCAAATTCAGTTATTATTTCACTTTCATCGAATTGCTCTTTTTTATTTATATTAGCCATAGCTAACCCATTCAGTCTGTTTTCCGACATGGTGCTTCTTAAAAAAAAATTTAAGCGATTAAGTGCTGAAAACGTTCTTTCCGGAGTGAAAGAGGTAATTGGTAACGTGGTGAATAATTGTAAAAGTATTTTAATGTTAGGTCGAAGATTGGTGTGATGAGAGAGTGAATCAAGAGCAGAATTCGGTTTTGGAATAGTATTTTGACTCCATTGTTGCCCCCATATGAACAGGTCAGCTCTGATTGTAGATGAGGTATCATCATGGAGATCTTGGATATATATTTTAGCAGCTTTTATAATATTTTTATCGTCATACATATTTAAATTTGAATAAATCCTTCAAGTGGCATAACATCAATAAGCCTTTGATTAAAACGAGCATTGATTCTATTAAATAGTCAAGATACATTATACATTTAAACACGGCCCATGGGGGAGGCTATAGCCACCTTAGCCCCCCCCCCCTTGGCTACGCCACTGTATTTGTTCAACGCGATTGCTTTAATTGTGCGATAAAGAAAATAAAATAAATACATTTTAGTAGGTTCAGTGTTAACATGTGTTTTATAAAAGGTTTACACGATATATTGCAATATTTTAGAGCTATAAATAAATAAATAAAATAGTACAATATCGTTTAATATTAAATATATTATAGTATTCATAAGTACAAATGAATGTTTCAATGTAAACGTCAAGCATTGCGAAACTCGATGTCTGAATCTTGTTGTGTACGTAATACAGTTATCAAACACATAACGTGTGAGCGTGGGATTAAGTAGGCACATTATGTTAGAACTTATATTTTATTAACTGCTGGAAAAAAGAATGAAACATTGTTATTTATCGGCTATTGAAATATTTGAAAAACTCTTTTGGCTGTCGAGCCAAGTACACAATAGGTAAGGCAAAGACATGTATTTTTTTCATACAACAATATTTTGAATGTCATTGGCCCGGTTAAATCATCAAACGAACATTATTTTCATTCTCGTTTTCCGTACGTACACTTTCTTTGATATTGTTCGCCATACACATACTATTACGTTACGTTTACGATATAGATAATTCATCTCTCTACTGTCAAACTATCTACTTCCGCTGTAGTTCATCCTACATTTTCGAGTTGCTTATTCACAAGGGTGTGCCTATGTCCCAATAGTGGAAAAAATAAAAATCACATACTCCCATGTTATTTTGTGTGCTAGCACATATATTTTTTGAAGTGCACTTGAGAAATCACTTCGAAAAATCGCTTCTAATTTAAAACGTGAACATCTCATTCGGTGTTAAAATAATTGGTAGAACTACGTTACGAACTAAGAAAAGTTTTTTGTTTGTATTCTGTTATTCGTTGATAAAACTTGTACTTTATTAGTGTAATTTCTTAAATATTTTAATTTCTAATGATACACTTACATACAATTATTGTATTATTCGTCTGTGCGTGTTTATTTGGTTCCAAATGTCTATGCATAGTTATTTATTTTAACGGTATTAGATAGTTAACAATATACATAATCGAAGACATAGTTAAAGTTGCAAATATTATAGATCTCATGGTCTTTAACTATTCATGTAGTATTATAACTATATAGTTATTATAATTTACAAATTATAATTATGATAAATTAATTTTACCTATTTGATTCTTTAAATGTAATAGAATTTAACTTTTCAAACCGTTCAGATAATATCAATCAAACACTTCGACCGTTGGTTGTGAATTTATGATACTTTTGAATAATTTGTTCGAGTTGAATTATAATTATAACTTATAAGTTAAGTTATACTTTAATGGTAATCTTAGTTTGAAATAATAGAAATTAACTTTTGTGTAATTTTTAGGGTTAAGTTTTAGTCACGTTTTCAAGAAAATGTTCCAAACTATTTTTAGTTTCAAAATTGTATAATATTTAAGGTCTGCATGGTTAACTCATAATGTTAATAATTATACATTTAATATTTTATATTATATTTAATTGTGACAGATTTGATGTAAATTATTGTTATGGATTTACAGAAATTGCCTATAATTAATCTCTAATTTTCATTCATTAGAAATAGATTATATTTTATAAGAATTATTTGGCATTTTTTATTTTTTACCTTTCATAGTTTAGAATTTGCATCGCATTATTATATGATATAATTTCGAAATTTAAATCACATTATTAGTTTATTATTTTGTTTTATCAAAATTAAACAAAAGTAAAAACTGAATTAAAAATTATGTTATTACATAAAATAATTAAAATAATTACATAAAATAGAATACATTGATATTAAGCAATTGTATTTATATAGAAAGTTTTTTTCATATATTTTCTGTTCAAGTCTCCGGCTAATGTTTCCTAGAAACATTGCAATATTTATTATTATCTTAAAAGTTATTCACAATTTGATTGAAATTATTTTCAAGCTCATAGAATCATGTAAAAAAGTGTTTGTGACAGTGAAGATGGATCCAGAAATTTTTCTTTGAGAGGGATGCATAGCCATTTGTATAGAAAAAAGGTATATGTATGGTAAGCTTTAGGAACAAAGTTAAATTGTATACAATTAAAGGAATAAAATAAAATAATATTATGATATTACAAATTAGTAGTAAACTTTATTTTATAATCAAAGTCCAAATTCAAATTTTCGTTGTTTTTCTTTAGAAAATCTGTTAATAATATTTTTATATTATTTTCACAGTCAATAATTATATTATAATGGAAATTACATTAGAGTTAACCTTGACAATCTTTCTTCTCACATTTTTGTCTTTAATCAAGTTTTAAGCAACCTTAAAAGCAGAAAAACTTATTTCTGTTGTTTGGACAGAAATTGACAATGTAACTAAAATGTTAAGAAACTATGTATGTACTGGATAGTAATTTTAATTTAAATGATCTAGTTAAATTAGCAACATTTACATATTTAAACTCAGTATTTTTTAACAAAATACTATTGTTTTATTTTTTACGGAAATGACCGAGACGACGTTTGATGCCCGATAGTCGACTGCATACTAGTTGTGTTCTAAAGATATTAACGAAAAAAGGTCTAATCCGAATTGCGGCCCGAATTTATTTTGGGTACAGACGAGTTGTGGACCGGGTTTTCTAATTCTAGATAATTTAATCTTGACTGATAAAATATTTTGTGAGGCTTTTCATTCGAAATTCAACGCTTTGTTCTACAGTGCACATACTAATATTTTTGTATTCATCGATGTTCTGAAAAATGTACAGAAAGAAACCTATATAAAATTAAGAAGTATTCACTTAAATACTCGCAGAACAATTATAATTGAAAAAGAAACATTTATTAGAAATGCTATTAAATGGTTAGAAGAAAACCAAATTGACAAATTTAAATGTATACATCATACAAGTTTTTACCAGTACAATAATACCTAAGAATTTTACTAAATTATACTAACATTTTTAACTTCAATAAATATCATAAACATTTTTACCAGTGCTGATTTTTTAAATAAAAACAAAACATTTTAATATCAAATTTTAATGCCAAAAAAACTTTTTAACCTTAAAAAATATCATATACGTATGTTAGTTTTCGTATGTTTTTACCAGTGCCAAAATGTCTAAATAAAAATAATTTTTAATCTACCTACAGTATCTAATAAATGCAAAGGAAAATTAAGCTTTTTAAATTTAAATTTACATACTTTAATTAATTTAATTTTAAATTTAGGGCCGCAATTCGTATATAATCAAAAAAAACTCGGACCGCAATTCGGAAGAAATTTTAACCGCGGGACGCAACTAGTAGCCACCCCGACAGTCAACGCTTTTTTGCCGTAACGAAGATAACGTTTCAATAATTTTTATTACAGTACACTGCATAATATTATCGATTGATAAAAGATGATACAACGCGATAAAAAAGATACAATATAATTAATAGTATGTGACTTTTATGTACAAATAATTATATGTAAATTGTTCATATTATTCTATTGGTAGACGAAAAGTTTTGAATTCTTAAATGATTAATATAAAATTATAGAGCAGATTTTTTACCATGTATGAAATATATGTAAAAAAATACATTTTTGGAAGATTTGAGGGCATCCCATCCCCTCCATCTTGGATACAAGCCTATATGACATCCACATTAAAAAAATTAATTATTAATAAACACAACCTGCATGAAATTGATATATATTATAAAAATTTATAAAACATTCATTTCAAATCATTTGAAAAGCAAATAAAAATATAACTCAACAATTGATACCAAGACGTAATTTTCTGATAAAAAAAAATAATTATCAAATTACCTACCTATTCCGTGATAATTTTGTGTTGGACATATTTATTGAAAAAATGTATATTTTGCACTGGTAAAATCTGTATTGCTTTATGAGAATTGTACAAGAGTCGAAAGTTGATACAATTACTTAACGACAGATTTCTTATTACTGTTATTGCATCGCATTTTAAAAGTGGGATTCAGATCGATAATATTACCCAAAGTTTTTATAAAATCTAATCATCTTTCCAATGGAACGATAATTATGAAAGCTTTTACGCTACAAATAAATGTTTAAATTCTGATAATTTTTCGTCATGAGAAACTTTAAGAAATAATTAAACTTTTGAACTGATTTTTTTTTAATGGTATGGTTTTTATTATTGGATCACCTGAACTTTTTTAATTAGTTGAGAAAGACAAAAGCTTAATGATCTACACACATTTATATTTATTTATTTAAAATATATCACACTTGATGTATTTGTATAATAAATATTCATTGTACATAAATAAAACCAACATTAATAAAATATTTCAAATGATAATAATAATATTTATTTAATTAGATTTCTTTTAAGAATATTGGATCCATCATTAAAAAGACTTGTGTGGAGGCCCAGGGAAAATAATATTTTATTGCCTTATTTGTTGAATTTTGAAATAGTTTTTAATATACATCATAGATCTAGCGTTTTATACAATCAATTGATAATTATTTTATAGATTTAGATGATCGTATTATATTCATTAGCATATTATTAGTTATTTAGTTATTAACATATTATCAGGTATTTAATGTATTATACTCTATTTATATTATTATTCACAGTGATTATAAATTCATTTTTATTATTACGAACAACAACCGTAAACATTGAACGGTAAATATCCAAATACGCGTGTGCAAGTTGTTAAAAATTCAACACACGGATAGCATAAAAGTAAGTTTTCGAAATTCCTTAAATAGTTTTTATTGAAACCTGTTGAGCACGGTCGGTATGAATACTAATGAACGACAATTTGGTAAAAATTGTTTTCTTTAATTTCAAACAAACCATACACATTTTAACGTGTATGTGTATTTATACCAAGAAGATGTCATGAACGTAAAAACGTAAAATGCTGATTTGGATTTGTAAAGCGTTTGGTGAAAGTAAAAACGTGCTACACATAGTCCATCGGTCAGTCGTTTTATTAAGTGTCTAGTATAAGCATGTATGTATAACGCCAACGAAGAAAATAATATAATGTAATTATATTAGCGTAGCTACACAGCGGTAGACACTTAATTTATTTAAACGCACATGAGTTATTTTTGAGTTTATCACGAACACACAGATTTCTAAACGCTTACAGTTTATGTCTGACAGTAGTTACTCAGGGATATAAGAATAAATCACTATTGGTACACTGTAAAAAACCCAAGCTGTAAACATTGTGACATTGATCATCAATAAAATTTCGATTTCCACTCTGGTTACTAATAAAATAAATCAAATCAATATCAGTTGCATATGTGTTATACAAGAACTAATTTTTTCTGCTTTTCAGTAAATTATAATCAATAATTGTAATATAACACAGTTGTTAATCAATAGGATAAGTAATTATTTTTATGTCGGTTCGTCTCAAAACTAAATTATCACCGCGATGACATGCACTTTTTAAAAATAGTTTAAATTAATCATGTAAATTCATTATTTCATTAAATTCATTCTCAATAATAGTTAATTTTCTCGTAGGTTTGTAAAAACTCTTTTAACAGAAGTAAACGATTAATAGTTTTAGAAAAGGAACCGGTAGGAGGTATTAAGCAATTTCCAAATTTGTTTTCTAATTTAAATTACCATATAATTTAACTCGAAAGATTCCGAAGAAGTTCTAAAAGCGAAAAGATCACTCAGAAAACCTTAAATGTATTTTTTTAAAGATGTATAATTGTTGAATTATTGTTATCAAAGTAAAAGCAATTGTGGTATTAGAATAACTTTATGGAATACTCAATAACCCTAATATATTTAAATATTAGTAAGTACTCAATTAATGATTTACAATATATTACTTAGTATTAAACCAAACTATCGTGTTGTTTGATATTAAAACATATTGTTCAAGGATGACGTGTTTGTAACTTAGTACATTTATAAAATAATATAGTACATAATATTCATTGATGTCGACGAATTTCGAGAAATGTTTCATAAATATTACGCATTGTTAATCGATAAAATAATCACGTCCTATTATGTATATATCTATGTATTATTATTGGTATGTGTATTATTTAATTTTTATGGCACACAAGGGAGACAATGGTATGTGGACGGACGGAAGGGCGGTGGAGAAAAGAATCTAAATCACATTCTCTTCGTAGACTTTGAACACAGCGAAGGTGACAGCTACCGTAATATCATTATATTATTATGGAGTGTTGTCGAAATCGATTTATTGGGTTTCTCTCTCTCTCTCTCACTCTATTTCTCTTTATCTTGTTTTGTTGTGATTGAAATAATCAATTCGCTATTAAAAAGGATATGTTATAAGATTATTTCATAGTAGTATAGCGTGAAGTATTGTGATTTTTGAGTACTCGACTAATAATATGATAATAATATATATGTGCGTGGTTTTAATCAATTGTTTATTCGCTCTTGTTCACGATCGAACCCCGTCATGGCGATCCGATCCAGATACATTCCGAAAATTTAATGGAAACACGGTGCATTTCGGTTTAAATATATTTATAATATAATTATTATATATTACTATCCTGTATTTGGGGTAAACACGTTATTTTTTTTTTTAGAAATTATCAGAAATAACGAAAATCTCAAAATTTGAATTTCGGAAAAAATTATCGAAAATTATTGTCCTTTTTTTGAATACTATTTTTGTGTGTAAATTATTTCAAGTCTTATCGTTATTTTATAATAATTACTAAACCTACCCAATACAATACATATAGAGAGTTATTATGACCATAGACAATTTCACAATACAATGTTGATATTTTATATTATATAAATGTATTAATTTTAGTTTGCCAAATTATGTACAAATTATGGAAAGTCATTGAATTGGTACAGTTACCACAGAAAACTAACACAAAAACAAAATATAAGTTTAAAAGTGGCAACAATAGGAGCTTAAAGAAACCCGCATGAAAACACTATTTTGAGAAAACTAAAAAAAAACTGTCTAGAATATTGAAAAGTTAATTATTAATTTATTAATTACACGCAGGGATATCACGTTAATTGTTACCATCTATTACAGGTAAACAGCGACGAAAAGTTATCTACTCGATTCGACATTGGAAATAACCCGAAGACGGACGAGTCAAGTTGGTGAAAAAAAAACATTACCAATACTGATTTACATTTATACACGTAGTAAATTCATACATACGTGTTTGTTGGGAGTCGAGTATATCTTCGGGCCGCAGTTGAAAAATACACGTACCAGGTATACCCAGTTATACTCAAACTGCCGAATTGTTCCTGGATAAAAAAAAAAAGTTTACCCGTTTCTCAACACTTGGGGATCGCCGATACAGTGCGTGTGCACATACAGGAAATATTATTTTTTTGCCGCCGAAAAATATACTATACAGTCGTATGTGGTTCTGTATTGTACATGTACGTATTACATTATATATTCTAATTGTAAAGAAATAATAACAACTGCGATATCATATCGTTGGCACAAGCGTGTAACATAAGAGTACAAATCGCACATGGATGTGTTGCATAATATTAACATCAACGTTATAGGATGTGACGCAGGGCCGTTTAGATCGAACGTGTTACGAACGCGATGGTGGTGGAGATTTTAATTACCGTTAACAGGAATGGATCTAGGGGGATTCAGGGGTCAGCTGACCCACCATTATATTTTTTGACAAAATTTGTTAACATTTTACGCGGACCCCTTTTACACCGTACATCCGGTCCGAGCAGAGATTTGACTAATTCGAATACAAACGTTTTTTAGCATTTCGCCATAAAGAGTACTCGACTTGTAAAAATATGTATCGATATGTAATAATATATCGCATAAAACCGTATTAGTCTTACATTATTTCACTGTTATATCTCGGCAATACGGACCTTTTATTCGTCTTATGTATGCGTAAAATGTAAATTAGTGTACGCGTGTTAAAATTATAAGATTATTGTGTTAGAACCGTTGCGTATTAACAAACATTACAATACTATTAGCATAATTTCATCAACATACTAAATCGGCCTTATCTCGTTTGTAATTGAAAACGGAATAATTATAAATTAATATCAGTGGTGCTGAACGATGGTAATAGTGGTCTTGACGAGTGAAAATCCAACGTGCACATCATAAGATGGTTTTCCGGCGTCTATAGATCCATAGATTGTATCCACGGATTGTATAATGTTATTCAATTCTGTACACAATCTCGGTGCATTGATCAACAGTGTGTGGCCACATATACATCATAATTACTACATTTTCGCATTGCGAATTCTGATCATTACGGTTGGCACGAACAACAACCCATAACTAATGCGTCATAATAACATACTTTTGCAAGTCGTATTATTATCATCGCTCGGAACAATATACTTATAAAACAACATATATATATATATATTTAAATAATTCGTACTGGACCAGTTAACGATGTCAACAACACATTTATAATACTTGTAATTGTGGCTTTGAAAATATTATTTTTTTTTACACCGCGCAAATATTGTTTTAAAACAAATTATTTGTGATTACGTATCATTATACTATTATTCCGTCCGATTATTGAAATTTGTCTAGGTTAAATGACAAATAAAAAAATTTAATAAAATTATTTTTCATAGTATTCTGAGAACAAATTTACTAGTAAATATTAAAAATGCTCATTTCACGTATACGCTATGTATAATAATTCGCATAATTCTGGCTGGCAAGTAATAATTGATTACCTGTTACATGTGTACGAACAGTTTCAAAACGTTACGTTTAACTATTAAATTATAATATGATTAACACCTAATATTGTGTAACTATGTAAGTTATTATATAAAAATTTAATATTTCATATTATACAATCGGTTGTTTTTCAATAACTTATAGTTTGCATTATTTATTTAAACAAAACAGGTACCATCGTAGTTTTTAAAAAGTACGCGCAAAACATGCCTCCGTATCTGTATTCGTATTTAATCGATAAATTAATAACTTTTTATTGAACTTTTCTGACAACATTTTTTATATTGCATCATGCTCATATTTATAAAAGTTAATAAATCATGCTCACTAAATCTACATAATTTCAAATTTCGTTTACTTGAGTTCGAACAATAATACTAGTTTACATAACACGTTGGGCAGTCTAATTATTAAAACAGAACGTCTACAGTGAACTTCCTGTAGACGCATTTACGAGCTATATACGCTTATAAGCGTGAGAAATCAAATCTAGCGTGTAAGGTTTAATTGTTGCGTGGATCACAGTGCGCGCATAGGTTATGAATAATAGTTATGAACGGAAGTATAAAGTGAAAACGTTGCACTGGACACATTACTACACGCCTAGCGGTTTAAGAAGATTTCTGCAATAAATATATATTAGACATCGTGCGATGTTGTGTCCACCAGCAGCTGTGTTTTGAATGGCGACATCAACTCAGCATCTCGCATTACTTGTTTGACTCTCATAATACCACGTCTCACTCGTATTCAAAACATACGGGATTGACAATCTGTTTCTCGCGTCCACGTGTCCCAGCATGTGTTCAATGTACACAAATGCATGTTATTTGTACATTTTGACCGCGTATTAATAATTATTAATGTCTCGTCTTGGTAAGTATTTTCGATGTACATCATCACGCTAACAATAAAAAATGAATTCACGTTTTACGTGAGACAATCACGTTGCGTGTAATTGTATAAGATTAAACAGAAAATATTTCACTAACAAAAATATATTCAAATATAATTTTTTTTTTATGAAAAATATAAAAAATGAGCTTCTTGTGAACTGTATATCCAAGATGTCTGCGAAAAAAAACAAAAAAAAAAAACTGTATAAGAACAGTTTTATTTCTGTTACTGAGAATTGTTTTCTGATAAAGTGAGATGTGATGATTATGATACGATGAACAATATTTACTATTCTCGAGTGTTTACATCTTTTGATGTTACAAAACGTTTCGAGTTTTCAAACAAATACAAAAAAAGCGTTTTGTTTTATTTTTGAAATAATAATAATTTGAAACGTTTCACCCAAGAATTTGAAAATGCGACAAGACCGAGGGACACGAATAAATGTATATTTTCTTTACGGCACGCGCACAATTGGATTTTTGGCTGTCTGTAGCCCTAGGATTTCTGACCAGTGTGTGAGACAGTTTTCTCATTATCTTCTACCGTAGTTTTGTGTACTTTTTGATGAAAATTATTACTCTATTATTATTACACAACGTAACGCGTGTGTCGTGAATAAATTAGTACATTTATTATCAACATTAACCTCGATGTCATCTATAAACGTTCTATTTAGTCCAAGTACAATAAAATAAAACGAAAAATACATAATACTACTATGTTTAAATACCTAAATACAATATAATATGTCTGATGGATGAATTAAAACAGACTCAAAGTTTATCATTTTCTTTCTTTTTTAATTACACAATCATAACATAACGCCATGTATATTTATTGCGTTCATAATATTTAGATAAATCAATTATTGTCCACCGTTCAAATATTTCTGGTCCTTTCGATTTTTATGAAAGACTTCATGAATCAATTATAATAGTGTCATTGATATAAAAGTAATCCCGATAAATGTAATTTTTTAGAATTTATCGTTCAAATTCAGTGAGATGTATATCACTTACAGTTTTAAAATAAAGACTTGATTGACTTTTTATCTCATAAGTTAAATATGTGTAAGTATGTAACGTATTTAAATCAATATTAAAAAATAAATCGGGTCACATGTATTTTCTAAAGTTCTTTGTTATAAACAGGGCTCGGAAGTTGTAGTATTAAAAATGTTACTTTTTAGCTCTTAAATATGTGCTATAAATAGAACGAAAAATAAAAAAATATGCATTTAACTTGAAAAAATTACAAATTTTTGAGCTCATAGACACAGTCTGAACTGATTGAATTATAAACTGTTAGCAAAAATGTTAAATTATTTAAATATATTAGTAAAAATGTACACATTATTAAATTATTTAATATATTTATCTTGGAAATCATCCCGGATTATTAAAATGTTTGATAATCTAATGCAATAATATAATGAGGGAATAACAACGACTAACTAACTATTATTACATCAAATTATCGATGAAAACATAAAATAATACTCTATGAGGTCTATTTATTTCCAATAATTTAAATATTTTTAAAAATATAATCAAGTAAATACAATTATTATCAACAAAATTTGATGATTTCCTGTAATAAGTGAAAATATACCCGAAAATTGCACTATAAACCCTAAATTAGCAAATTACCATTAAAACCCGTAATTATGCAAAAAATAGCAAAATTAAATTTTGTGTTTGATATACGATTAGTGTGAAACATATTTTTATCTTACTTTGGATATTCTAGGATGAACCAAGAAAAATATGCATTTGCTAGAACTTCCGAGCCCTGGTTATAACATTTGTAGATTTTTATTTTATCAACTTATTGAATGAAAAAGAAAAATATATAATTTTAGGATACAAGGAATTTTATATGACAATATACCTAATCTTGTATACGTCCGTTTTATGAGTCATTAAATAAAAATGATATGGTCACACACTCGAGTTTTCTATCCGATTCATGGTTTAACTAATAATAATTTATTTTATCACTATTAAAATCAGTGGGTCCCATTTGCAAAGTTGTTTTTGTTTTCTGTGATCAAAAAAAAGTACACGATTTAATTTTTTTTTTAATTGTCTTGTGTAAGGTGTTGTCCCATTAACAATTGTTTACTCACGTGGCCGTGTAACCTCACAACGTAATTTTTACTCGGATATCGTTTGCCCAATTACCCGAGTATTTAACTGAAGAAATTTAATTAAACGATTTGAATAAAACGGATACAACTTTCTCATAAAACAGGCTACTAAATTAAAGAGAGAAAATTAACTTTATTTTAATTTTGTTTATTTTGTTGGTATTGTGAATAATGCATTATCAAAAACCATTACAATGCTATAATATGAATTTTAAGAACTCAATTATGGTGTTTTTCCTACTCGATATTACATGGAAGCAAAATCGCATGCGATATTTTATAAAAATACGGCTTATTAAGTATTATTATTGCATTAGAGATCGTATGTGTGGTATTATCAAATTCTATGCATTTCGTTTGACATTTCTAAAAAAAGTTCTTATTATAATAGTTATAGCCGCAAACGCATCAGTTCTTATGTCGTACACGGCCAATGGTCCATATAAAACGTATTATATATGTGTTGTGTTCATGGTTCCACAAATAATTCTATATGCAAATCATGAAAGTGCATGTTTAAATGTTATAAAAAAGTAAAACCGTTAGAATATAATATTGTACATATATTCGAGTACTAAGTTTGTTAAAGAGAAATATAGGCACATATATTATATATTTAACTGCATCACAGCGTAAAAAAAAGAAACGAATGTATGCATTTTATTACCCTGAAACTGGTGTTTAGAAACAATCCGGATACACAATAATATTACGTAATTCATTTGGTAC
Organism: Sipha flava; assembly: GCF_003268045.1. Lineage (NCBI taxonomy): Eukaryota > Metazoa > Arthropoda > Insecta > Hemiptera > Aphididae > Sipha > Sipha flava. Next base: position 2,039,425 of record NW_020273630.1, on the reverse strand, counting down.
GAGGAATGAATCTCAGGGTCGTCGTCGCAGGGAAATAAAACTGGTCAACATTTTTGTCTACGATTTTATTACATGTGTTGTAGTTGTTATAATACAATAGGATTTATTAAGCCAGGGGACCAATGCAGTAATATTTACCATTAACTATAAAAATAGTTGAAACATACTTAAATTTACTTTATGAAACGTACTATACACATATGAGTCACGGTCATACATTTTCTGTAAGTGCTGAATTCAGTTGTTGGATGAGATATACAGAAATGAATAACTGATTTAAATGAATTCTTATATATTTGAAACCGATGTACCATTGAAATCGAAAACTGATTTCGAGTAAAATAAGACTCTAGAAGATGCCTTCTACGATGAGTTCATAATATTATATTTGTGTAAGAATCTAATAATTTAGTCACTCGATTGGTTAGAAAATAAGTAATTTCGTTTGTTAAATTATGCATAGAATTATTTGGAATTATAACGAATTTCTTTGAAATATCTTACATGTTTAAAGTTCCTATTCGTCAAAATACTTGATTTTATCAACATTTTATTTTATTTTCAAATTTAAAAGTTGTATACATTTTTATTTCAGATAGGTATGTTGCAAATTGTTGTGATTTTTTAAGTTTTTTCGATGTTCGAAATTCAAACGCTTATAGCTATGAATATATTTATTCCTTATTTTCTCTACGAGTAAATAACTAAACAAAGAACTTTAAATTTAATTTTATAACATTTGGTCAAACTATAATATTTAATCTATATTTTATGGAAAACAGTTAAGAAAAAGAAAAATGTCAATGATCTATAATTTGCACTATAAAAGTAAAAATCTATTGAAAAAGGTTGTATTATTATTTCAAGAAAGCAGGGTCGACAGAAAATAAAAATAAAATTAAAAAACATATGATTGTAAAATCAAAAGGGTTCAGTTAGAATGTAAATATGAAATACATCTTTGTATTAATTGTATGCAGTTCTTATAAAATTATACATAGTTTAAAAATCACTATAGTTGCTGAAACTCTGAAGTGCAATTTTATTTCTTTTAAATAGAATTTCATGACATTAAAATAGAGATCATTTTGAATGTCATTCAAGCATATTTTAAATAACTTATTTTTTGTTCAATAGGTATTTTTGAAACCTTATAAGTACTTATTTCTATATTGAGTAAGAATTAGAAACAATGCTCGAATTCATAAGAAAAAAAAGAGTTGTATTCATTTTTTTTTTTTTTTTTTACTTACGTTCTAAAATATTATAACATATATTCATATATAGTATATGTTCAGAAAATTCTTTATATTTTTGTAGACCTGTACAACTTTAATTCTTATATTAAAAAATTTAGTGAATAATGTGTAAATAAAAAATTATTTTCTGAACTTATATAAAAAGAAGACGTTTTTAAAATAATAAAATTATAGAACTCTTATGATTTTTTTTCTTTCGTAATTAAACAGGTTACAATTATTTCATGTAAAGTTAAGACTTATCTAATAATTTAAGTTATTTTTCATAAAACATCGTTCGTTACAATTGTTTTTACAAATATTAATCTTTTTTTTTATATTATAATGATTGGATATTTTAATTAAAATACTAAGTTAAAATACTACGAGCTAAAAATATTTGTAGAAATATAGAAAAATTATAGACATTTTTCAGTTACTTAATAATATATAAAATTATTGTTCTACATATTCAAAATATAAAATTCCACATAAATACAATTTTAATTTTTTTTTAATCGGCCTAAATTGAACTGATTAAATAATTAATTATGAATACATTTTAGTTAAATTAAGATGTCTATAAAACCTTAGCGAATATCATTAAACTAACAACGAATTAAATTACAATATTTGAACACTTCAATTCATAATTATTCATGTTTTTTTGAATTACATAAAAGAAACACTGTTAATATTTATTTTTTTGCTGGTTAATAAACTAAGATTTTTCGGTCATTTTAAAAAAATGTTTGGTAAAGCATTGACAAATTTCAATGTGAATAATTTAAAATATATTATGTATTCAATAACAATGTTGATACACACAAAAATTATCACCTATATTTTAATTATTTTATCCAGAAAGTAATTTTTGAAAATCCATATTTATTAATCGATCAAGTATAGCTGTCTCTAGCATTAGTGAAACGGAAACAAACGAAATAAAAAATCCTACATGCATTACTGTTCCGTGGATTTCATGATATCATGAACTTTTATTGTACAGGTTATGTATCGGTTACACAGTTTATGATAGAATTATTAAATGGATAACCTAAATAATCGTCCTTAAAAAAAAAAAAATAAATAAATAAATAAATAAAAGATGCAATTTAAAGCACAAAATATTAACAACTTTTCTTTTATGTTCCATAATACGAGTAAATTTTCTTGCATTAAACAAAATATCATCTTTGCATTAACCATCCTGGGTATTCTATTATAATAAAACATAGTGGTTGAAATATCTATGAATATATGTATATATATGTATGTACAATTTTCAAAAACAACCTTTTTAAAATTCGACCTGTGTTAAATTTCCAGTTAATTTATATGTAAGACTACAACATATATTATATTTCCACTAATATAGCATTTATTCATTTATATATATATATATATATATATATATATATATATATATATGTATACTTTTTATATGGTTATATTGAGTATATTATGAAACAAAAGTATGCAACATAAGCTACACAAATGATATTGGTATCACCGATCATAGTATATAAATATGAATTACATTCTAGTTTTGGATTAGACTAAATATTTTTAGTTTATTCAAAAGAATGTGGAATAAAATAAAAATAATAAATATTTTTACTACGCAAAAAAATGTTTATAACCATTTAAGCGATTATAAAAGCCGTAAACATTGTTTTTAGATTGGATATCATCGTTATAATTTTACGTATTGAAGGCAGTAGACTTTTTGAAATTAATTTCTTTCCACAGTATATCCTATTGATATTGCGAAGCCATCAATATACTATCATAACAAATTTGAATTAAGCATCATGTTTACTTATAATCGATTAATTTTTTAAATTTTTAATTGTTCACTTTTTCCTAGACGATAAGTGTAGAAAATGAATGAAGGAAATTCAAAAAATGCTCGTATCGTTCTCCAGTCGATTTACTTTTATTATTTCATAATATCAATCGATTGTAAGATAAGAAAATTAGTTTTTGATCCGATAACTTTAATTAACTTTGTTAGTATGATTGAATAATTGTCCGTATTCAAATAATATGTTCTTTGACATTTATTTCTAATTTGCGGATGAGTGTTATCGGAATATCTATATTAAATAACTATTTATTTCAGCGTATAATGTAAGTAACTGGTTAAAATTATTACATCTCTTTTTCATAAACTTATTTATATAATCGAATTGAAACGAGTTACGTGTCACATGTTTTTGTCTATGTAGGAATATTATTTTCATAATTTGTATTGATAATTTGTTATACATTTTAGTTAAATTATTGTATGTTTAATTTCTATAGAAAAATGTGATTTTAAAATTGCCTGTATGCATGCAACTTATTATACATAAATGTAATTTCGTTTATAATAGTATATATGTAAGAATTAAGGATTAAAATAACGGTTCGGTGTTTTGTTAGTTAAGTTAGTGTATCATTATTTTTGACCGTACAATATTAAAAAAACTTACTGTCATGTAATTTTTTGAAATAAAAGATTAGGTAACAATTTGTCTACATAAATAATTGCAATTACTATTTTATAGTATATTATACCTACGTACCATTATGTTAATTTATATGGTCACTAATTATGAAAAAAGAAAAATTATGGTAAATTATCCGTAAGGTAAAAATATGAAAAATGTACCTCATACAGTAATTAAGTCGTTAGAATATGCTTTTTAGTGTTTTCGTAAAAACATTGTTGTTAACACAATGCATGTCCAATGTGAGGATAAACTGATATATTAGTTTATCCTCACATTGGCTTTATAAAGCACAGTTTTAGATAAAAACAATTTTAATTTTTTTTTTTTTTTGAACAATTTGATTAATTGGTACAGTTCAGCATCAGTACTCTATTTACACGCTCATAAAGTAATTCCAATATTTATATTTTATAACGTTAGTACAATTTTTTTCGAATTAACAAGAGATAAATTATTATTTTATTATTTTATGAATGTACATTAATTGTGATTTGAATTGAAAAAAAACTGGAAAAAATAGTTACCTTATTTATTGTGACAGATTAATGTTTATTTTTATGTGTTTGGTTTCTTATTTTAATTAATGAAAGTGAATGACTTGCAATAGTTTTTATTATATTTAGTTTCAATCTTAATATAGTTTTAAACAGAAAACTATAAGCTGAAAATAAACATTTTATGCTACCGTCTATCATTATCAGTTTGATAAATGTATATTTTTATACTAGTGATTTATGTTACTGTCGTTTCTAAAAACAAAACAATTTTGTTTGTTTCTCGTTTCACTTAAACACTTAAACATAGTAAATAATAAATAATTTAAATTGTTAAATATTCTTTGAAAAAAAAGTCTCGTGAAATGTCAATAACCTGCCAATATGAGTAGAATGAGTAATAAAATATGTCAAGTACATAATTTGTTTAAAATATTTGGATACCATTAAAGAAAAGGATTATAATATTTTATGAAAACATTTTTTGGTTTTTGATTTAAACATAGTATATCAAGAGTAAAATGTAAATTTAACAATTTATCAAATTATTCATTAAATGTACAAATTATAATATATTATAAATATTTAAAAAAATCCATTTTTAATTTTGTTTTTTTGTTTTTTATTTGATTTATAGTGTGCAAATTGTAAGAATTATTTTATATCTCCCAAATTTGTATACTAGAATATTTTATCGTATTAAGTTAAAAAGTACTAACGTCAGCAGTAAAAAGAAAAAATATATAATACTTTGTCACAGAAAGTACAAAATGTTCCTATCGGTTATATCATCATATAAAACGTATTGCTTTTATTATTACAATTACGAATTAACATTCTGGCCAAAAGCGTAAATGCTATAATAATTACAATTACTCATATTGTAGTTCAGCTAATTAGCTTAAAATCTGAATACTAATAAACCTTTGTAGACAATTATAATATTTAAGACTATAATAATATTATGATTATAAAGAGTATAATAGATTTAAAATAATATAATACAAATTTGGTTGTAAAAAATAATTGATATTTTTGTTTTATAATTTTATTACCATGTAAATTCTATAAAAGAAATAAATTAAATAAATTATGCTTAATAACTGTTTAAAATACAAATAAATATTTCAACATATAAGTATATGGCGTGTTTATGTACATTAAAAAAAATGCTTGACGAATGCAAAATATTTAATTGTAAATAAAAGCATTGGTAATAATATTGTTGTATTTAATTCAATACGGCGATACATTTAGTAATTTGAATAGATTAAGTGAATTTTAGCATTTGTGAAAGTTGATTTTTAATTAATATTGATGGTATAATAAATGGTCGTATACACGAGAAAAATCAAAAAAACATTAATTACGAAACGCTTACATTTGATTAAAATTTCTGTAGCGATTTGAGTTAACCTATTAACTCTAACTAGTAACTCATGTCATGCGCATTTTGATTTTGTATATATATATATATATATATATATAGATTAAATGTATATGTTTTTAAACTGTTTATAGTAAAATCACTTACGTCTGTGAGCAGCTCTTTCAATCTAGTCAGTCGATCTTCGTTACCCCTCGTCGGTAAGTACCGGGCTTCGGCCATCATGTACGGGACGACCACCATAGTGGCAACGAACCCGACGAACAACAACCCGGAGAATTTAACTGCCATTTTCTAAAGGAGAACAAAAAAACCATAAGATAAATAAATAAATAAAAAGCCTATAACATACAAAATTCATAAACCGGTTTTCGGTTGCCGCCGAAATAAATGCGGTTCGAACTGAACGAGGTATAAGGTGTTATTTTTTAGTTCAACGTTGCGCATATGTTGTAATATTATCATTTACGATGAATAAATATATAATTCGATAGCTTCTGAGAGCACTGAGTTTATTCTAAACCGTAAATATTCAATACGTTTAAATCAGAGCTCAATGATGCACCGTAGCACGAGCTAAGTTTTTTTTCTTGACGTTTGTTACGTATTATGTTACGATGCAGTTGTACTATTTAGTTTAAGAAAAAAATAAAAACAAAATAAATGTTAGTTTAAATAATTGTTTGACCGAAAAACCCGTTTTGTTTTTTATTTATTGAAATAATATACGAGTTAGGACCAAATTACATGAATTAAATTTAAATAGTATTCGATAATATTATTAAACAAATACAGAATTAAATTAAAATTTAAATACAAAAAAAAAAAATAAATAAAAAAATACAATTAATATTAAATAAACATATCAAATTATATTTACAGCTAGTTTAGCGGAAACGTGATTTTTATAAGAGTAGAAGAAAGTAGAAAAAACGGATCAATGTTATAATTATTTACAGAGTTCATGGTTATCAAGAGTGGTGTGTTAGTTGCATAATTTATAGTTTGAGAGATTTTAAATAGAATGATTCTACGCTGTTCAAAGGATTCCAGATTCAGATAAGTAAGTAAAGGATGGTAAGGTGTATAGGGAATCCTGGATGTATTCAACTTGAAAACTAAAATCCGTAAGAACTTGTTTTGAACTTTTTCGAGAGTATTTATTAATCCAATATTATATGGTGACCAGATAATTGTACAATATTCAAAAATTAAGCGTACCTGTGAATAATAAATTGAAATAAATGCATTTTTATCATTGAAATCGATACAACTTCTGTGTATGAAACCAAGCAGTTTTAAGGCTTTATCCTTTATGTAATGGATATGAGCATTAAAATGTCAATTTAGGTTCAAAAATTATGCCAAGATTCTTTATAACGTCATTTATTCTGGGTAGAGGTATTGTATTTATTTTCGTTGCAAAAATAAATACAATATTATAATTGTATTACAACCTACCATAACAATCGGTGAACGTACCTGTGCGAATGCGAGCGATTAGCAGCGGGTGTTGCGTGCGGTCTCGTGATCTTCGGAAGGACTACGAGCGCAGGTTGACTGTGCGACCGGTGGAGTTCAAGCCGCAAGAGCTTCGGGTGCGGAGTTTTATAGTGACCGCCGTCGCTGGGTAACTCTACAGGGCGCGCGTGGGTGCACCAGGGTCTGCTGAACGAAAACAGTGCTCCGATGTCACGTGCGATGACGGCCAATGCGGGCCGTGAGTCATCCCCACGGGCGCCACACCCCTTAGCCGCGCGTTTACGGCACAGCTAGCGCCGGCCCTATATCGTTGTGTGCACTTATACGGATAAATGGTACGTATGCGAGCGCTGCTCCACTGTGCCCAACACACACTGTATAGCGGCCACATGCACCCGTCGCCGTTACCCACACGCACTCGGTTCGGTGCCCCCATCATCACCCCACCCCGGGGGCAACAATCGTCGTGTTCGTGTCCCGCCGAATGCCCCGAAGTCGTCGTCTACTCGCCCTCTCACCACCGCCGTACCGTATCGCCGATGTAGATATGACGCGCAATTGATACAAGCCGACCAAGCACCTGAAACGGTGCATACTCGAGATGCTTTGGCGAGGTAAAGCAGAAGATAAAAAAAAACAGTAAAAAATTGTGCACTGAAAAATTCGAATCCGTTCAAGTCACGAAAACAGAGATTTAGACAGACAACAAATATCGTAGGATTATAATTGATTATTACACCGAGTACAGAAAAAATACAACTTTTCTATGATACATTTAAATCGATTTTCGGTAAGTATCTTTAACTACATCTTACGTCACCGACTAAAAACATGAGTTCAACATTTAGCGTGTGGCCTACTGAAAATTTACAAATATTTAGGCCCTGGTCACAACACGAGTTGATCGCGAAACCGTTTAAAGTCGATCGGCGGCGAAAACGGAAAACGTTTAAACTTTTGACGTGAACCTTTATTACCATAGTATTGTAACTTTGATCGTAGTTTCGCTTATAGAAATATCTCATGCATTCCATTCGGTTTTGAAAGTTCGTAAACATATTTTTGTGGTTAATTTGTAATCACTCAAACATCTGAGCCATGTCGAAACTTTTTCAAATAAATTTACTCCCGATACTTGATCTTATGAATAGTCACTCTCCGGTTTTACGTTCGATACTTGAATATAGAATATTATAATAGTTATGAGTGTTAAAGGTTCAACGGATATTGATGTCTGTATTTATCATTTTCTGAAACTTTCTAAATAATAATAATATAATCTTCGGTAAGTGAATGCGATAGAGTTATTATCATGTTTGCCACGAGTACTGTGTGTACAGTATCACGAAAATAGTTATTAATTCACAAATATATAATTTTGATATTTAAATACACTATGAGATTTGATCATTATTTCATAAATATTGCAACGTAATAAAATTTATTTGTCAAACGGCTAAAACGATGGCATCTGAATAAATAGTATTTTTTTTTTTATTTTTTTTTTGTTATCACAAAGAAATTAACGTTTTCATTGCTAAAATAAAAAACTAAAAATTATATTCAATGACCTTTGAAGTTTGTCATTTTTTTGATAATTCTGAATTGAGATTTTGGTCACAAATTGATTCTTAAAAACGATGGTTGTTTACTTATAAAATTATTATTTCATTACCTAGTTGGGTTTAAATGTAACTATATAATTATAGTATTTACGACAAGTATGTCCATAAATATATTTTAATAGGTTCAAAACTAAATCAACACAGATCAAAATATTACTGAAAATAAAAATATAATATTTAATCCAATACATGGAACATCGATATAATTATTCAAGAACGAAATAACATTATTTTATTATGTTAGCTCAAATAAAGTTATTAATTGGCACAATAAAATTCACTTTTATAAATAATATAATTTTAATTATACCAATGATGTACTCAAGAATACTAAATATAAAATAAATATTTAATAAATTAAACACTTATAATTTTGTGTACAAGTGTATACATTTGAAAAGGTAAAATTAATCCAAAGCTTTAAAAATAAAATATTTAATTAAACATATTTTCAACGTAAAAAATATAGATAATATTTTAAAATATTTTTAGGGTGGAATACAAATGTAGAATTGTTCTCAACTAGGAATCCACGCAACGATCCTGTATTATTACATAACCATAATTAATTAAATTGCTCATTTTTCTTTTCTTTTCATCTTTGCTTTGGTCTTAAAATATGAAATTGTATTTATTTTATAAACGTAGGAAACATGTTTCATATTATTGTTATAATCTTACACCTCTTGTGTGATGAACGAATCACTAACAGAAATAAGTCATAATTGAGGTTAGGCTGTTTTTTAAGTTTTTAGGTCATAGGAGACCACGCCTTGCATAAAAGGACAAAATAATATTATGTTTATATTTACGCTACGTGCATTGTAATAATCATCTTTTTGATTCGGTGAATGACGCAAAATCTGCGTCGGACGTGACGCACTCAGATTATAATATAGCCAGGTAGATCCATGAAATTTGGCTTCTCCGCCAACCAATACTAACCGTCCCCGAAGGTTAACAGTTAATGATTATTTTTATTTGTATTTTTTTATAAAAGTATATGTATATTTTTATGCATAGAGTACTTTAATAGCATGTTATACAATTTAATTAATTTACTTGAACTCATTAATATTCCGTACAGTATTCGTGTAGCTTTGAAACGAGTCGGTCCAAATCGACCGATCCATCGTTACTATCTGAAAATCTCGTTGGTTAAGTTGGATTACATCTGACCATGCGTATATAGTCTAGTATAATTTGTGTATACTTATATATGATCATTGCGATCAATTTTAGAAAATCGACAACGGTCGTACAGATTTCTGAACCTAATCAAAGTAATATAATAATTATCGAATCGTTGTTTGGCTTGCAATTCTGACGAAAAATAATTGTACAACAAACAATAACGATCCTGTTCAAGTACAACTTGCCAGAGTGCCAATCTGCTGTATGCGTGTGGATTAAAAATGCGCAATAAAAATATGAAACTTTTCCGAACAAATATCCGTGTAAAATATTTTGTAATAAATTACATTTTCGAACTAAAACTCAGTCTGGCGTTGTGTTTGTGGTTTTATTTATAAATATATATTTATATATTCCATTCAGTAAGAAGAGTACTGTATATTATATTCACTTGTGTATATATCGTAAACACGTTTACCAAACAAAACAAAACGAAAAAAAAAAATCATTAATAAGAAAAGTTGTAATATGCGATAAAAAACGATAAAATTCCAAACATAATAATTCATGACGGTTTTGTTTTTATTTTTAAGTAAACTTAAGAATTTGTGACAGAAATAAACTTTTAAAAACATCGAAAAAAACCATAAAAAAATTACGAAAAAACGGGAATTTTTACGCAAAACCACGTTTTGGCCAACTACATTTTTTTTGATAGGTTCTAACTCAAAAACGAAAAACGAAAAACCACATATACTTGAAATTTTCACTAAAAATTTTTTTTTTCTTTAAATTAGCTTTTTCTATTTATGGTAACGTTTTCGAAGTATTTTGAAATTTTTTGACTTATTTATAGAAAATTTAAACTTTCAATTTTTCTAAGTTTTTTTTTTTTTGAAATATTTATAAAAAAAATTTGGTTGTCCAAAAACTCTTGAAAATTTAATACAAGTTTCATTATAAGTTATACTTACTGCAACTAAAAGAAATCGGAAATTGTTCACAAAATTTTTTTTTATAAGCCCATAAATTTCAAATTTGTATGAAATATGTCAAAACCACGATAATTTGCAAGTTATTTTGTAGATAAAAATTCATAAAATTTATTCTGTTTATACTTAAGGTTCAAAATATTGACACTAGGTTATCTATAAGTTATTCTTCAAAAACTATAAAAATATTTTTACCGGACTTTAAGAAAAAATATTATGACCGTTTGAAATTTATATTCTTACAAAATTGCATAAAATAATGATTTATCCTCAACCGAATTTAAATATTTGTCATTATTCAAAAAGTGAAAGTCGTAGAAACTCAGAACTTTTATTAGTTATTAAGTTTGGCATTTTCTTTAAGAGTATTTTTTGCAAAATATTATACTGATTTTTAAACAACTTATAGATATTTGAAATATTCGATTTTTCCTAATAAAATAATAAGAACCGTTTTGACTCATTTTTTGTTAATTAAATATAGTTTATATGATATTTATATAGAAAGTTTATCCAAATAGAAAATTGACTGCTTTCTATTTATAAGATTATTGTAAAATAATTATATATATATATATATAATAATATTTTTTCTATATATAACTAACAAATCATCTCCGTTCAGAATTGTTATTTGTATACAATGATACCTATCATTGTTTCAAATTTAAAAAATCCATCGTAATGACGTATCCTATAAACGAGGTGTACTCCACCCCCTACTGTATAGCAGAGCATGGCCCATCTGGTTCTTTTTAAGTTTGCATACAAATTCACATAACGCAAGTAATAATTTAAGCACATTAGTATTCTAACAGATATATTAAACATTTATAAAACATGTAAGATATTTTTAGGAATTTGATTACGTTGCTAGATAGGTGGAGGTGTGTGAAAGATAATTCGTTATAAACTTTACGGTGAATTTAGTAAATTTTTAACGAAACAACAAATTATGGTTACATGGGAAAATGGGTAATAGTACACAGATTATTATTATTATAAATTTTTGTTACCATATTTTTTAAATAATTATATTTTTCAATAATATGAACCTTTAAACAGTGATATTTTTTAAGTGGTATTTTTATTTTGCTTTGTTGAAAATAAGAATGCATTTTTCCCATGCAGCCTTCAAATATTTTCGATAAAATTTTATAAATCACAATTAGTGGTTAATAAAAACTACTCAACCTATGCTTGCATAGTTTTATTTGAAAAAATGACTAAAATATTTAAACATAAACATGATTAATATTTTTAAATTTACAGTTTTCATAATATTTCATTAAAATGTATTACATAAATCCATTGTTTAACTTTTCTTTAAATATAATTATATTTTGGTACAAAATGTATAGTGTGTAAGTACTCAAAGTTGCATGTATTGGTTAGGTAGATTATTTATATAGAAAATTATCGGAACTACTATCTATAATGTTTGGTTTATGCTCTTTTATAATCAGTTTTTAATCACTGTTATAACTTACCATTGTGAGCAAACGGTTGACGTGATTATGATTAGTATTCAGTATAATTCCCAGCTTGGCTAATGGAATGTATTTAATAACTGCAAATTCTACTTTTTTCTTTATTCTTAATATTTTCGAGATTATAAGTTTCCAAAAATGCTTCAAAAGTCGAAAATATCCTCGAAAACGTAATTTATGATGTAAATTACATTGTGAAAAATAACTAGTGTCATCTGGGCCACATTTTCCATTTAAAAAGCATCTCTTTAGGCTTCATCAAAATCCCATCCACGATTAAACTTTTCGCTTAATATGCGTAAATATTGTGATTATTTCAGAACAGTGGCATAGACAGGAATTTTCATTGGGGGGATATGTTGCCCCAAAAAACTAGCAAATTTTTGTATAAAAAAAATTATTTCTATTTTTCTACAAAATGTGTTATAGTTTACAATATAATATATATTTTTCTTGATTGACGTGACATGATATCAAGAATTTCGTCGGGCATAATAGGAATTTCTCGTTGAATTGATAATAATGTTAATCCATTTAATCGAGTCTGAAAAGTAAATACATAAATACTAAATAGATTTATATTTTATACTAACCTTAAATACGAAAAATAACTATTTATTCAGAAGAAATTTAGAATATTCCAGTATTAAAAAATGTAGTTGTTATTATTTGACCATTCATCGTTGACTTTGGTTTCAACGGTTATTAAAGTTGGATTATATATTTTTTTCAAGATATTAAAAATATTTATTTTATTATTAAATATTAATATATATATATTGTATTTTTATATTAATAAAATATTATTAAACGTGGAGAAATGCTATGTAATTGTACCTGTTCATTGTTAGAAAGGAAAATTGAACGTGATCATTTTTACGAAATCATTTACTCAAACAATTTTTTCGAAATGTAAAATAATCCCAATATTTGAAACTAGAATTCTGCCATTTTTTGAATTGAATTAAAAAATAAATGAAAGTAATGTGGAATACAACTGATTTTATTATAGACACATCGCAGTATGCAAATATTCTGAATGAAAAAGCTATTATAAAAAAAAAAAAAAATTTTACAGAATTTAAATCGTCATTTTACCAAATTAGATTATTTATTATATTTTATATACTTATTTTATTTTTGAAGAAAGTTCAGTTTGAAATAGTTGAGTTGTCCAGAATCCTATTGTTTAAAAAGATGGATAGATATAGAGGTATAGAGGTATTAAAGACACCGACGTAAATTATATTTATAAATAATTTTTTTTAGCATAGTAATCAATACTAATTCACTTAATATAATAATACTATATGTATAAAAAATGAAGTTGTTTACATACTTAAATAATAAAATTATTTTACCAAGTTATACTTAGTTTTTAAGAATGTTACACGATTACTAAAATATCAATTTCATAAAATAGGTAATACAATTATTTATTTGTATATTTACAATTTTCGTCATGAATGCAAATAGACAATTGGACATAAATGACCAAACATTATATTTAAGTACCTATTTTATTGTAACCATTGAAAATATGTTAGTAATATATTCATATCATTAAGTGTTGTATAAGACTTAGACAATATAAGCTGATCTACTTTCATATTCTCTTTCACTCCGAATGATTTTTTAATGGTATATGGGTTTCAAGTTCATAGGACCATGAGAATAGTACAATTCATCCATACTTGTATCTCATCGGGCCGAGATGTCTCGACCAATCATGGAGTCTCGTTTATTTTTATATTATAATTTCCGAGTTTTATGCTGAAAGCAATTCTATTTTATATTGGAAATTAATAAATTTAGTTAAGTATAACAACATGAAAACGAGTATTCTGTGATTCTAAAATCGTTTGACAATTAAAGTTATGTATTATAAAATGAATAGTAAGTTACCATTGAAAAATAATACTTTATTAAGAAGGACGTAAATTAGATACGTGCATAAGTGACCTTAATATACCATTGGGGAAGGTGGTTATACATTTTAGACTTAATTATAAATTTAATTAGAAAACGCTTAAAAAAACTAAGTTCAGGGATTGAGCTTTTTGTGCTGACTGATTGAGAATTTTAATTTTGATAATTTAAACGTTTATCTCTTCTCTGTTCCGGAATTATAAATTATGTATAAATATTTAAAATAACTTATTTTAACATTTACTTTAGTTATGGTAATACCAACTATGCTAGAAACCCCTGAGGACACAGGTCTGTACAATATAACTTTACAGTACACTCAAAGGTATTATTTAATCTGATACAGTACACTACAGTATTTAGTATCATCTATGACCTGTTCAAAATTAAGTACAAATGACTCCAACAATTATCACAGGATCCTCGCGTTTAACCGATTGTGAGTTTGTGAAATATAATATTTATTCAAAATAAATAATTGAACGCACCGTTATTTTTAAAACAAATTTGTACGACTCTATCAATTATTATAACAATAATCAAAAATATTAATCAATAATAATGATTATTACCAACACTTGGGATAAATACTTGTTATGAATCTTTATTGAATTTTAATTAATAAGTATATTTTCGTAGGCAATAAACAAGTATATGTGTAATTAATGAAATGTTATTGCATATTTTAAGGAGTTTTTTTTCTTGTTTAAAAATATATGAAATGCAATGAATTATTATGGTATATTTATAACATGCCAGGTAACAAGTTGATAACAATAAAATACAATGAATATACTTTGTTATTATTTGATAATATTTTACAGTTTGAACTCCCCGTTTTCATTCATGTAAAGTGGTCTTAATCGTTTTCCAAACCTATAGATGAAACGATCCGTATGCTGCATAATATTTTTCACAAAAACCTTATAACATATTGACAGGTTTTAAATAATTATCGAGTCCAAATATTGAACGTATGTAAAAGAGTTCATGTAAAATTCTGTCCAACAAAACGTGCATAGATAATCAGACAATGATAATGCATAGACAAGTAAATCGAATGCATTCGATTAATCACCATAATCGAATTATATATCGATTTATATTACTACAAACAGCGGCCCATTATTGATGATTTATATTTTGACCTTTACTATTATAATATTCCAGGATAAGTCAAAAGTTTTTTTCCCGATGCCGGCACAAACAAATGAAAATATAAAATTCAAGCTAATCATTAAAGAACATTAATAATTATAATAAGATTATTCAATAACATAAAAAAATTTCACGTATGTCAAATTTAACAAAAATATCAATATTTTTTTACGGCAGGGGAGAAGTTGTGAAAAAATCATTTCTTATCTGTAGTTTGTATGAATCATTTTTTCAATAGCTAATCTATGGTTATTAGACAAAGCAACTTCTTAAACGTTCGTTTAGTATTACAATCAAGTTAAAAATTATACCGTATTTGAACAGGCAAAAAAAAATAATTATGTTATTCAACAACATTCGCTAAAAACAATAATATACACCGTTTCCTTTCGACAAGAGATAACGTTTTCATACGGGGCTCAGCGTCATACATAATTCTTGTTCTACAAACACTGCTGTCGTTTGAATTGTCGTACTGTATTGCCATCATTCGTTCTTTCAAAATGAAAATATTAATCCTCTGTTGGTTCTGCTACAGAACGACGCAGCGATGGAGA
Organism: Sipha flava; assembly: GCF_003268045.1. NCBI lineage: Eukaryota > Metazoa > Arthropoda > Insecta > Hemiptera > Aphididae > Sipha > Sipha flava. Next base: position 2,023,441 of record NW_020273630.1, on the reverse strand, counting down.
AAACACAACCAAAATATTGTTTCACGTCCGAAAACGGATTTGATTCTTTCGTTTCGTCTATCCTTACAGCAGCAACCACCATCGACTACAACCACTACAACAACAACCGTAATATAAATAATAATAATACTAAAAATAATATCTTGACAGAAAACGTTTTTGTTTTCTTTTCACGCGTTACGTCACCGCAGACGTAGCAAATTCAAGAGAAACAAAACATTTAGGATAAAATGTTGATTTTTCACGTAGGTACTGTGCAGTTTAAAAACGGAAATGGTTATCCGTGGTACACATTTACACAGCAAACAATATTCAAGTAACGCGATGTGTTGGTCGCTATGGGTGTATACATATTTTATACACTTTTGACAATACACACGGAGATGGGGAAAAATGCCTTAGATCTGTTTTTTATTTTATTTTATTTTTACTTTTTTGTCAACACAAGTTGTATCTTTTAGTTAGAGACAATTTACTTGTTTCATGAAATTTCTGCTCAGATTTCATAACCAAAAGTAAGTATGGAATCAAAGTGTTGTAGAAGGGTTATAGCACAAAATGCAATTATTATTGTAAAAGTGGCTGTATAAAAAAGAAGGTCAAATTGTGGATTTTTTCACCGTTTCGCGTACGTCATTTTTTGAGCGGATTTGCTGTTGGTTCGAAAATAATTCAACCGGGTATCACGTTGGTGTATATTTACAATGAACCGTCTTCAAAGGAGTTTATTCCATCTAGAAAAAATATATATATAAAATAAAACCAAAAAAAAAAACCTTGACTTGCGATTTTCAAAATTCAGTACGACTTGAATTAACTTGGATTCAAATTGTAATTATTTTTATGTTTCACGAAAATTGTCGTAACGTCTTCTTTTGTTACATATATATTTTATGTAGACGAATATAATAATAATTAGTATTAATTATAATAATATATTTATTTGTTAAAAATTAACCCTTCTGAATGCTACCTAATAAAAGTCTTAGTTATTGTGAATCTTGAGTTCTTCAAAATGAGAAATAAAAATGAATTAAATTATTATGATATTTAAGTAACTAATGAATACAGTATTACGAAACGAGATATAAATTATCTTCATTTATAGTTTTTATTTTTTTGTTCGCTCGTGACAAACAGAAATACGAAAAATATAGTAAATGTTTTTTTGATAATTTGTCACAATACACCATTTTAATTTAAAGAGTATCATGCTACATGATACAAAATCGTGAATTATGCGAATTCAATTATATGTTACTCCAGTTTATTGCAATGTTAAGTTAAATACAAATATTGATTCACTTAAATAGTTCGACTTCCCGATAACTCAAGTGTAATAATAATGCCTTCCCTGTCGGGTCATTTAATTGCAGACGATTCCATTTTACTTATAATATGTATCACATTCAGAGCCAGTGCCATGACATGTGACAACAACTACTACTACTATTACTACTACAAATAACTAAATAAATAAACAAATAGTTCATATATTAAAATAAATAAATAAAAGTTTAGTCTAGAATAGTATTAAATTGTAAAGTACAAATAATAATAATAATTTGTACTTTACAAGTATATATAAATAAAGATATAGATTGTGTAGAAATATTATGACGAAATCATTCATTGCATAATGTTGTAATAACATAATAAAAGGTTTACAAAAAATAAAAATTAATAGATTATTTTAAATATACAACTTATTATTGTACACAATAACCTTAGTTAAAATTTAATGAAAAATCCAAATGCTCGCTGAGGATATGGATCACCAGAAAAGATACAACTTTATCAGTTGATAATTAGTCTAGTTAGTCGATCTAAGCAGTACATACTCGTACGTGTTAAATCGTTATTAATTCGTATAGGCGAAGCTACATAAGATTTGTAATGGGGTTCATCAGAAAGATATTAAAAACGGGTTTCACGCCTAATAAATCATTAAGTGCCTCCGATGAAGCTGCATACATTTAAAGTGTTTTACTTTTATACTAAACGGTTTATTAAAAAAAAAAAATAAATAAATATATATTTAGAGGGTTTTCAACGAAAAAAAAATTGTATGTTGTATTTCAATTATGTAACACACGCACATAGTGTTTTTGTGATCTTATTATCACCCTGTTGCCTAATGGAACAGCTTAATACATATCAGTGAATATACATATCAGCGCTTATTCAGTTTATGTTTGCAGGATCATTTGTTCAGAAAGAATGTTTAACGTAGATAGGTTAGCTGTTGGATTAATTGTTTTTAACAGAGATTAACTGTTATTATTGAAGTATACCGATTTTTAAATTATTTTAAACATTTTAAATTACTTAGGATATTACACTTATACACACATAACGAATATAAATAATATCGTTTTTTATTGAAATATTGTGTCTAAACTATTTTCAGGATTAGTCAATTAATTAAAATGCTAGTATAGGCTTAAGTACAATACAATAATATATAATCAATACAGCTTGTATGTAGTAAAATAAAAATAGTAAAATAACAATAATTTAATTAATTAGGTATTAAAATGTTCAGAAAAAATATTTAAGTACAAAAGTACAACGATAAGATACAATATAGATACTATTGGCTATTGGAATTTAATATTTAAATTAATTGAGGGATGCTAGGCTTTTTTTTATTGAATATGTCGATTATTTATTGATTCACTGCTGCAATACGGCTAAGTGGGTTATTATAACCGTAAGTGGTTCTGTGATTTTTTTTTTTTAGAAAAGGTAGGACAGGGTGGGACACGTATTAAAAGACATGAAATTGCATTAGTTCTAGAAGGTCAGAACAAGATACAATTCTGTTTACTAGTTTGGACATGAAGTAAATATCATTACGTCGTCTTATGATATCCAGATATTCTAAATTAAGACTCTCTTGAATTTTTTTAAGTAGTGTAAATGAAGAAAGGAGAAAAGTCACCAGTAATATGTTGTCGTTTTTGTAGCCAATATATTGTAAAAATCTTCTTTGGACACGCTAAAATTTAATGAAAAAAAAAGGATTATAGGAAATCAAATTTAGGAATAGATTTATTAAAATATTATGATATAAGGTAGTGGATTAATATAGATTAAAATAATTTATATAGGCGTGGGAATCGTTTTAGGTAAAAGTATATTTTGATTAATCAACAATTACACACACACATACACATATATATATAATATTTTGAATTTCAATGAACTTAAAGAATACGTTTTAATATATATATATATTTTCCGTTTTATGCTTTACTAAATGCGAGACAATCAATAATTTATCCTTTTTGTCCTAAAAATTTTCATATGTTTATATTATTATAACATTGTATAAGCTCATATTTTCAATTCGAGTATCATATAACATGGAAATGGAATAATATTTTAGATTTGATGCTTTTCTAAACGACTTATTATTTAGACAGCTTAAACTGGGATTCATAAATATTAAATGAAATAAATTAGTCATTAAGATTCATACCTAAATTTGGTATGAAGCATATTGTTGTTTCGACGAATTATGAATATGAATATTTTTAATCATGAGTTATTTTTATTGGCAAAAATATCAACAATTACTTTACTATAGTTACCAAATTCAAAATTAATTAAAACAAATTATTTCAAGTTCAAACAGAAAGTTTATCAATGGGAAAATAAATATAATTAAATGAGTATATGATTGAATTAAATTTACTTATAAAATGATAATTACTGTAATTTTATTGGGAAATTGAATTATTGTATTTCTAACAATGTTAAAAAAAAAAAAAGATTACACAGTGTTTGAATACTGTAGTATATATAATAGTTTACTATTACAACTGTGACCAACAATTATCAATTTGTTATTTCCTTGACAATACACACAATACGTCTACTATCTATTTAACGGACGTGACATACTAAATGTGAACGTAATTTAGCTTTAGTTCAAGTAGATATATTTAATGACCCGGGTGCGCTCGAAAATGCTACGAAAAAGCAAATCGGCAAATATTACCCGGTGCACCACGTGATGGTGTGTGCGCAATATTTGTTTATGAATTTTATTTTATATATTTATTTTTTTTTTTTTTTACGATACACATACTAACTGTTTATCTTTTTTAAAGATTTACTATGATATTAATCGTCAATGCCAGCTGAAGAGACTTATCACAGACTTCAACCGAGGCTAAGTTTTATTTTTTAACTATAAGTAGTTATGTTTAGGCTTGAACATTTGGATATCAGTAAATCCTCATTGTATGTGGTATTAATTGAAATACGCATAAATGAACAAATAACGTCATTGATAGAATATTGTTTTTTCCTCTTTTCGAGAGGAAATATTTATAGATATACACACACATGTATGTATAAATGTATTGTAAAAATACGTATACACATATGTGTACATATACGTATATAATATGTGAGCATATGTGGCGTATATATAGTGCGATTCTACACGGGGCTAAAAGGTAAACAAATAACGAAATTCATAGCGAAATGTTGCTGTCATGTAAACACAATATGTATACATATACATATATATTATATAGAGCCTGCACCCACACTATAAACAAAATATAGCGAAAATATCACGGGACTTTCCATTAGTCGCTACTTAATACCGTACAAAAGCAACGTCGTCGACCGAAAACATTGTGTAAATAAAACACCGAGCGCTGGCAACAATGTTATAAGTTATACACTTATAGAGATGTACACTATTATTCGGTCGTATTTGTAGAAGTTGATCTAGACCGATATCGCGAACGCGCCCTGTATTACGACGTCGCTTCCGCGCGCAAGCTGTTTACTTCACGGTGTATACTTCTTAAGCACAATATAGTCAAATCAGGTATTTCACTAAATGACCGTTGTCGAACATTCGACGAATAAAATGTCTCTGCAATTTACCATTCGCCTACATCCTAAGAATTTGAATGCTCACAAATCATTGGAGGGAGGGTGACGTGGATCTTATAATGGCGAAAAATGCTTATCTTTTCTAAGATAAAACCAACTATGGATGCTTTATTTTTATATTGTTATTTAATGAGTTTCTTATTTATGAGTATATATCTGCATATATATGTTGTAGCCTTGAAAATATTTCACGAAATGGTTAAGTGGTCACTCCAATTTAAAATCGTATAATTTTTTTCATAAAATTGAGTGTCTTTTTGTGAGATATTTTCAAATTGTATGAAGTGTGAAAAATTTCCATTTCATGAAATGGTCATTTTCTCATGAAAATATCGATTTCACGAAGTGGCTACGACATGTATGTATCACGAAGGTTGCTAACCCGTGGTTGAGGCATTAGCCGGAGCACACCCACGGGATTTGTTTAAATCATACACAAAAAAAAAAAAAAAAAAGAAATTAAATTAAAATAAGAAAAATAAATAAAAACGACTAATTAAATTATTGAAAGTATAATTGTTTTTATTAAAGAAAAATGTTTTATGAGAACACTTAGACTTAGTTGTTAGAAAAATTTTACAGAGAAGAAAAATTTTTAATAAAAATCAGGTTCCGAGAAAGCCATACGGCATGAAACTTGGACAGAGAATTAAGCTTAAAATTACATATATGTTAATGATAATAAAATAATTATAACAAAATACGAGGATGATATCATCTTCGTGGCACATGATGTTTAAAACACTAAATTAAACCTCATATGAGGAGATTGACGTCACACTGCGACAACCAATTATTACAAAAAAAAAAAAAAATTCACCGCGACATATTGTGTCTGCTGTTAATTTGAAAAAAATATCGGCCAAGACAATTAAACCAAAAAATAAACATCATAATTATAATCTAGGTACCTAACATATCGTCGGTCTACCGCGTATGCGTCCTCCACTCAATTGGTCAAGCCGGAGACGCATATTTCATGGATGTATTCAGGAGCGGATCTACAGTTGGAGAACTGTAGGTCAGGCTATTTTAGACCACTCATAAGGTCTGAAACTGAATTATAAGTATATATCTTGTTATAAAAAAAACACACTATGGCAATATAATATGTGTTTTCAAGTTTATTCATAGTTATCATTGAAAAAATTAACATTTATTATATTTTGTGGAGTCTTACATGAAGTGCGGCATAAAAGTGATTTACTGTACTATACAATTAAACAAGTAACGTTATTTAGGGGAAGGGGTGGAAACTGGGGCATTCGGCCCAGTATGGTATTAAATTCAGCAAATTCACTTAAAAAATATTAGAAATCTTCAAGAGACCCATTTTGTCGACAACTATTAACTGTGGGTCAGCTAATCTCCTGAAATCATGTCCGTCAAGTTGGCACCGGCACATTATGCTAGAGTTATGTAGATGGTATCAAAAATTTATTAGGAATTTGCTAGATTTTGAAATTTGCTAGGGCCCCTGTCGCCCAAGGGGGAGGATCCAAATTTGGCATCAACACCGGCACAATGTTCGATTTCAAAAAAAAATATGTCAAATTATTCAGCTGAATTTGCT